>NW_017803976.1:2010779-2027612 GCF_001625305.1 Branchiostoma belcheri
ATTTGTCTCAGCTTGAACGTTCATCTGTACTGGTAGAAGTCCAGAATTCCGACTTCATGTTGCCCTGTACTCTCCAACACAAAAACACACTTGTCCTTGACGTCTGTAGTAGTTGCGTGGGCTGTGTTCATGACGTTAAAGTCCAAAAGAACAATATTGTTACCTTTGTATTATTGTACGTAAGTTTTGTTTGAAGAAACTTTGACGGTGGTTTGTTGAATGAACTTACGTGCGTCTGTGGCAAAGGCCATGTGTCCGCTATTCAGAACTACATGGGTTGTTTGGTTGGCAAATGTCACATTGTCTACTTCTTACGACAATATATTTGCCAGATAAGGCATCACAATGGTCGTTTGTTAGAGCGTGTGCCATGGAACACTGATAGAATGCTTGGGCGTGACAGGCGTTGCCTACTAGCTCTTTATTTATTTATGGCTATCTAAATGTTACATATACAATACAGGGATTAAATGGGCTTATATTCGGCCCACGTATGCCTTAGGCCACAGCAAGAAAATTTTATGGATGACATCAGCGCGCGCATTAGTTTTCGCCTGATTTTGGAGAAAAAAAAACACAAGAAATTTTGTTGCCTTCTGACAGTGGTAACCATGCCGAAAATATGGCAAAGATGTCTGCTGCCATGACGGAAGGTGAATGGCAGATAACTATGAAGAGAGGAGACAAGACAGGGCTCTGATTTAATGTTTCGCTTCTTACTTTGATGCAGTGATATGTTGCTAGCTGTGTATGGGATGTTCCTACTTAATAAAAACCATTTGTACAATGATTGAGCCAAACTTTTAAAATGTAGGAACCTTGTTTTTTTCGACCCGCCTTGTTTTTTTTCGCCCGCTCGCATTAGATTTGGAGTCTGCGGAGGATGTCATCCATAAAATTTATTTGCCGTGCCCTAATGTCTCATGTAGCAAATTATTCCGTACCTCTGAAGAGCGGTGAGAAACCTCAGTGGAATGTGCCGTGTGTGCCATCAGATGTTACCGACAGTAATTTTATCACAACGAGAATTCCAATCCCAATCTTTAAGTATAGATTAAGTCACGCGTAAATGTTCACTAGATCTTTACGTATTCTTTAAGGTGGGCTTAAAGGCATCCAATGCATTTTTTACGGCTCGGGAACCAGATTTTTCTAATTCAATATTCTAGCCCTTGGGCGACACACAATCGTGCAAGGCACTAGGGGGCTAGTCCACTGGTAGTGCTGTGTGTTTGACCTTCCCACACTCTTTCTCATATGTGCTGAGTGCTAAGCAGAAAAATATTACCAAGTAAAGTGTACCATTTTTTAAAAGTCTTTGGTATGACCCGCCCGGGGTTTGAACTCACGACCTCTCGGTTACAAAATCGAGCACTCTACCAATTAAGCTATTGCACCGGTCTTTTGAAGGGAACAATGTTTTCAGGATAGCCATTTCACTGCAAGGATACAGGTGTCAAATCTGGGATTACCGGTACAGTAATTATTCATTTCTGTCTTCACTACTGTCCCTTTTGTTTGACTGTATTTTACGTCATGTTTCCGGGGCGTAACTTTAAACGTTATAATCCCGTATCAATGCCTTTTAAAACTCAAATCATTGGGGTCATTTCTTGCATGCTGGCAACGCCTATACGGTACGCTTTTGAAAAACGTTAACGTTAGTTGCTAAAAGAGTCTCAGGGAAAATTTGGACATTTGACAAAAGCCGGTATACGTGTGGGTCAACTTCAGGGCTATTTATACTCTGTTTCGTGTCAGCTATCTATCTTGGCTCAATGATACAAGATTTGCGGGGTCGTATGGCGTAAGTGCTCGACTCTGAACCAAGAGGTCCCGGGTTCAAGTCCTGACATGCCCTGTGTTGATGGCGGTATAAAATAAGTTGATATAACCTGTGAATGTGCCGTCACCATGTCTAGTCATGAAGACGGGAATAAAAAAAAATGATACAAGGTTTTAACCAAATGTTTTATTTTACCATTTCGTCGTGTGTTAAATTTACGGCATGTAGAGCAACAGAAACGACATAAACAACCTTACTCACTAAGGACACACCAAGTAAATTTTATGGATGACGTCCTTTGGAGACCCTAAATCTAATGCGAGAGGGCGAAAAAAAAAACAAGAAAGGCCCTGAAAAACAAGATGCCTAGATTAGAAATAAACTAAGAGACGACAAATGTTAGGACACCAATTGAATGAGGTGACACAGTGTAACAAGCAAGAAGTCTTTTATTCATCATCAAAAAAGCAATGAATCAGGTAGAACAGCAGTTATCGTCCTGTCCTGTTTCTTGCATCACATTTATGCAGGCCTGCAGAAACAAAGCATGTGCTCTTTACCCATTTGGCGTTACGGGTTTCACGTCAACCTAACGACTTGTGGCACTGTCGTGACTCTTTGGTCATAGTTACAGGAAGCGGAATTTCTTGTTTTTTTTTCTAGGAACAGGCCAAAATCAATGCGCGCGCGGACGTCATCCATAAAATTTACTTGGTGTGGCCTAACCTACTATAGAGAGGTTTTCAAAAGGGCGTCGTCTACAAAGAAACGACAGAATGCTTTTTAATCTGTAGTCACACCCTGAAATGTAAGTTATGTCCCTGTTTCCGGGGTTTTCCTTTGAAGCACTCGCCAGTAAATCTCACGTGTGTAGGGTGAGGAAATATCTAGATAATAATCTGGGACACGGGACATGTCCGTACGGTCATGTATTTTTGATGAAAACACGAGGGTGAAAAATGCTGTCACAAGACTCAGAATAAGCTGCCACAGATTACATATTGAAATCCAAAGACATACCCGCACCCCCCTTGAACACAGATTATGTAAATATTGTAACTTGAACAAAATAGAAGACGAACGCCATTTTGTATAACAAAATGTGAACTGTATAACAAAGAGAGAAATGAACTGTATATGTTTGTACAACACCTATTCTCCTATTTCATGCACCTAAGTGGTGTACAAAAATTCATATTCCTTACATATATATATATATATATATATATATATATATATATATATATATATATATATATATATATATAGTAATATANATATATATATATATATATATATATATATATATATATATATATATATAATATGCGACTAGACAAACCACTCATCGAAAAACAGATCTGTACCTTTATCACTACCACTATGATCTCTACAATAACTGAAAATCGAGGAGAAGTTGAATTTATAGAACGATAGTTAATTTTGTATCTGTTAACCGTGTCCATTCATCTTGTTTTGTTGTGACCTGTACTTAGCCAAGTGTGGCAGAAATGTGCAATAAAGGTCTTCATTCATTCATTTACCGCCAAAACCGGTCTTCCATAGCCTGAGTGTCAGCCTTGTTAGCTTTCGTCCAAAAAGATCACGCCCTCTGGCCTGGCTCCAGGCCTGGGTATTCCACTGTAGTTAGCGACAATTAGCCTCCTTCGCAGTCTTGTTGGGCGTCGGCGTTATTTTTTCTCTGAGCGACGCAAGTGTATATTCGCGCGAATCCTTCTCTCCGTGACAAAAACTCCCTCGGCAGCAAATCGTCCCTCGCGGCCGCATATTACTCGCGTCGCTCAGAGAAAAAATAACACCGACGCCCAACAAGACTGCGAAGGAGGCTAAGAGACAATACGGAGCCGGTGGTAACTCTGGAGGATGGCACCCAGGCTGCCAAAGCTCCACGACTCAAGAACTCAGTACATACGCACAGTGCCGATTCATACATTCCGCAAAAAGCCAGCATGTGCCGGCTTGTCGGATACGTCGCTAAGTACTGCCACAAATTCACAATACCAGCTTTGTATTCCTGTGGTTGAGTAGCATTTTTTTTTGGTAAGAATTTTTTTTATTCGCCCGCGCGCATTAGTTTGGGGGTCTTCAGAGGATGTCATCCATAAGATTTAGGCTAAAAACAACAAAATCCATTCTCGCCATTTACTTTTCTCTCAGACTGGTAACATTTGGTGATGAATTGGCTCACTTCCTAAGTTTTATTCATTGTAATTCACTTTATGTTCACGGTAGCAAAAGTTCACGGTCTGAGAAAAATGGACATGTTCACGGAACTATGTATGCACGGTGGCAACAGGTGCAGGAAAAAGAAAGTCCAGGAATTATTTGTTAACTGTAATGATAAGTTCACGGTACATAAGTGATCATGACAGTGAAAACAGTAAACATAACAGTACAGTGAAAAAATCAGGAATAAAAATAGTCTCCACCAGACTCCTTTGCAGGCTGAATAAATAGTAAAGATTGGCCTAAAAGGGCTTTCAGGACGTTGCTTGGTCACTATGCACCACTGCCGGAGCGTTATCATTATATCATAACAAATATTTGATATCTGATGCAATGCATTTCAGCTGAATACATAGCCGGCTTGGTTAAACCTTGTTCTGCTTACCAAGGAAATAAATTAGACATAACTTGTTAATAGTTAAATCTGCGATTTTAGGTGACGTCATCTAGCACCTAGTAACAGATCCGGTGAGTGGAATGGTGCGATGAATTCTCCACCAATCACAGCGCTCTGCACATCATGAGGACGTCCGTCAACTTTATCTGTATCTGTATCCATATAGCCAGTATAACCGCCGTTCGTCGTAACACACCAGCTTCTGTATCTGTATAGCCGGTATAACCGCCCTTCGGCGTAACACTCCAGCTTCTGTATCTGTATAGCCGGTATAACCGCCTTTCGTCGTAACACACCAGCTTCGCAGACACGCGGCGCGGCGGCAGCTGGCTACATTACACCGATCGACTTGTTACACCTAACCCTTGAACTTCTAGCTCTAGACATTGTTTAAAGCTATCTAATGACAATGCCCCTACTGTACTTGGTGACAGCGAGTTCCACTCTGCGATAGTTCTAGGAAAGAATGAATTCTTGGACACCTCAATCCTTGGTTGATAACTCTGGTACTTGAAGGCATGACAATTTCTTGTTCTTTCTGGGCTGGTGTTAGGTACTTAATAGTTGGGACGTCCACCAGTTTATTAGTCATTTTGTACGTCATGCATAGTCTGGACATTTTTCTTCTGTCTTCCAGTGGCACCCACTGTAGGTTTCTTTTCATTTCCTTGACACTAGCATCTTTTCGATAACTGATAAAGTAAAATAAAGGAAAATCTTTCATCCCTCACATCAAGTCCGCACTGATTTGACCCGGGGATCGAACCCGCGTCCACGGGTCCACGGAATTTGACCCACGATGATAACGAACTAAAATATTGATTTAAATCATTTGTACAGTGTGAACAGAGGTACTGCCGTTAGAAGAACGTTCTTTAAAGAAAATCAGCTGATGCAGGTGCATGGCTTTTCATTTGATTGACAGGTGAGTCGGACGATAGAACAGAACCGGTTCAAACAGGTTGAGAGACGTGCCTACATGTCGTTTGTTACCACATGTCTTGTGGTCTAAATGTATCAACTATTGCGACTTGTGGGGACAACACTACAAAAATGCCAAACCATACCATGCCAAACTTCTACAAATAATTTGATTGTTCAATTGATACCGGTGCAATGGCCAAGTGGGTTAAGTGCTCGCCTTGCATTCGGTCGTGCGTTCGATCTCGGCCGACTCATACCATATCATACAAAAGACTGCTTTCTCTGCTTAGCACTCAACATTTGAGAACAGTATGGGAGTGAAACACACACCACTACCAGTGGACTAGCCCCCTGCTGTAGTGATTGCACAACTGTGTGGCCCAAGGGCTACGAAACGGAAATGGGCGCCGCCATACATGACCATGCTAATAGTTGCGAAAGGGCTTTAACTAAGGGTAAAAGAAAAAGAAGAATTTCTTCTCGGGAAAAGGGAGGGGGGATAGCATTCCTAGGATATATGAAAAGGTAGCCCCCGAATCACAACCCATAGCATGCATGGGATACTCACAACCTATCCCTTTTAATTGGGGTATAACAAAATCAAAAAGGAGTGAAAACTAGACAAGAGAGACAGGAGGTTTTTTTAACTATTTTCTTTTTTTTTCAACTTTTCGACGTGACAGAGACATAGACAAAGGAAGGGGAATAGAAAAAGGATGTGCCAAGCTACCCACGACAGGTTACTGTCCAAGTGCTCTCACCAACCCACTCCTGCCAACTTGACACATCAAAATAAAATAGTGACATAAAAGACAGACATTTCACAACAAAAGACTGATACGACTAGAAGGGAACGGGGGGTTAAAACCGCAAGCGTAGTTTTCCCCCTACGACCTTCGCCCAACGTACTGAAGAGCACCATTGTGCTAGGAAGGCTGCCTCACCGAGGCGTACAAAGTCTAGCTCACAACCTGTCCCTTTCGCCCAGCAACAAGCGGCACACATCTGTTCAGGGCAATTTGTGGGCAATCCGTTTGAGGCCACCGCCTGAGGTCAGACGTGAGATTGTGAGCGGCCGACGAGACAAAATTTATCGCCAACTACGTATACTGGTGAAGTCAGCGGTTTCCCCGTCTGTGGGAAAGACACACGAAATGAAATTTCAGCATTTTTTCTGGCCGACTCGGCACTGGTCAGTCCTTTTTTTCTGCTTCGATACTATGAAATGTTGTCAGTTACAGCCTGGTTATGTATGTCATATGATTGTTGTACTATCTCAAACTATGAGCATAATTAGGCTGAATGTGTGACAGGCTGAATAAAAGTTCTAAACGGGAACTATGCGGCTCCAGATGTCTTACTGAGGGACGACTGCGTGTGCAAGATGTCGGTAGCTTGAGGAATGAATCCCCTCTACTATATATGAGCATAATTAGGATTAGAAGTTGGCCTTTCATGTGTCCTGTACAATTTAGCTGTCTTGATAGTTCTAGCTAGTGAACAATTTCTCTAAGAACCTTGTCTAGGAAAGTCTAGGACGAAGGTGGCGCTATCTAAAAAAATATTATTCCAACATGTAATCACAAGACGTGGTGACAACACACTCAGTTTTTTTTTTCAACTTACTTTATGCTGCCACCAACACAGAGGATAATACAATTCGTGAGGAAAGTCGTGTAAAGTGCCTTTGCCAAGGGCACAAGATCGGTGGCACGGCAGGCTTCGAACCCGGGACCTCTTGGTTCCGAGACGAACACTTTTTTTTATTTTCTTATATTCCAACATGCCATCATCAGACGTGGTGACGGCACACTGAAGTTTTTTCAACTTATATTAATGCCTCCACCAACACAGGGGACAATGCAATACCCATTTTCACCTGAGCGTAGTGAGGAAAGTCGTGTAAAGTGCCTTTCCCAAGGGCACAGAATTGGTGGCAGGGAAGGGTTCGAACCCGGGACCTCTTGGTTCCGAGTCGAGCACTCTGCCGCTACATCACACGTCCCCAAGCTGTCTTTAACGAAGAAACTAATTGAAAACTGACCTACCTTTAGCCTAGTATTCCGTCTCCAAATGTTGCAACGCTTCGTCCTTCGGAACCCTCGTTAAAAGGTAACTGTAGGATATTGACTCCGTGTGGCGGACACGTACTCAGACATTCTGTAACAGGGGTCGGCGTAGGATATTGACCCACCAGGTCAGAAAATGGCGTCAGAAGATAACTCTTTGCTGTAGGGGTATCAAAGTACGGTGTTAAGGGTAATGATGAAGGATAAACTGTCTTTTGTAAACGTGTTGTTAAACTTCAATAGGATTTATCATTCTGACGGTCTTGGCGAGAATGGCGCACGAAGCTCTAACCTGAAAACCTAGCTAATGTGTACATTTTCTGAACACCCAGACACACAAACACACACAAACAATCATCAAATACCCGTGTACATGATACATAAATCTGGGGATTAAATGGTGTAATACGGGGCGCACGTATGCCTAATTTTCCATGTAGGAAATATTCCGTACCTTCAAACTGCACACGAAGCTCTAACCTGAAACCGTGCTCATGTGTACATTTTCTGAACACCCAGACACACAAACACACACAAACATTTCTCAAATACCCTTGTACATGATACATATCAGGGATTAAATCCGGGGATTAAATGAGATAGTACGGGGCGCACGTATGCCTAATTTCCCATTTAGGAAATATTTCTTTGAATTGCACACGAAGCTCGAACCTGAAAACCGTACAAATGTGTACAATTTTACAACTCACCAAGTGTTAAATACCTAGAGAGACAATTAACTCTGAACTGAACCAAGAGATCACGAATAGCGGCATATTAGACGTTAAACAAGGACAACAACAACATTTTCGGAACACCAAGACACAAACACACACAAACATTCCTCATATACCCTTCTACATCGTTCTCAACATTGTCCGTACAGGTGAAACATGTCTATACTCTTCTTAAGTCCCGAGATCGTTAACCTAACCGACCTCCTTATAAGTACAAGTCGATCCTGCAATAAGCATTTCTGCCTTGTTTCTTGGAAGCTCCAAGGCTCAGTCCATGTGGCACAGCGGTCATATATTTCTTAACGTGGGCGACACAAGACATCAAACACTGTTTGAAACAGGTGGGCGGGGGAATTTAGTGTCGGCTGGAACTGTGTAGGAGTTATCCGGTTCTCCCAAATCAGTGACAACCAGAAGTTATTTTTGGCCGCTTGAGTTGAACCACATGTGGTTTGGTCTTCTCTCCATGTCGGTCACTCGGTCAATAACCGTGGTTTACCGCAAGTCAAACTCCAAAGTATGCCCAAACTGTGCCAAAACACGAGGCAGTCTACCATGTACTGTCTAGCACGTATGATAACGAATGCGAAGCACTGTGATAGGGCTCAGGAAAAAAAATGTTGTGTTTCCTGTTTCAGTCCTGAAAAAAAATTAGGGTCGGTTACTCGGTAGGTAGATTAGTTTTTCTTTCTTTGTTCATTAGACATTGGCGATCTCTTGTAATCCAACTTAATGTACAATACAGTTCAACAAAGTAAAAATTGCATGAGGACACTTGGTAAACTTATTGTACAGCGTTTCGTCACTCTGGTGTCAGATCATGGAGCTAGAAAAGGTCGATCGGCTAGAAAAATGTGCCTCTTGCAGGCGTCTACACAAAAAAGGCTAGGATCGGCAGTTTTTTCTAGGGTCGGTCGGATAATAGGAAACACATTTTTTTCCTCGGCCTAGCTTACATTGACATACGCGCCAAATTATTATCAGCTACCATTTGGCGTCATCCCAAGTTAAAACGACGAAATTGCCAGGTCGTGGCCAAGTCGTATCTTGTTCTTTCATCTCACCATGCATGGAATCGTATTTTCTATAATTGTCGAACGCAAATGTCACAAGCTACATTCACTGGTAGTAAATCCTTGTCAAGTTTAAAAACTTCAAGCATTTTGATTTTGATAGGCGTTGTTTCATAGGATATGCGGATATGCTGTTCTCTAAGTTCTCTGTCTTCCCAGATATTTTAAAACTTGAGACATTTCAAAACTTGTCTCATTCCGTAACCTGTGAGAAACTTCATATTTCATACTCACTGGATTTAAATTTTGTTCCACTACCCTAGCTGCTTCAAGGTCGTTGGTTGCACAAAACATTCGCCCCATATTTCTGATGACATCAGCATTGGCCTAGTTCAAGAGTCTGTTCTAACTCAAACATCAAACCCATCGGGACCAGACTCGGAGTCACTGAACGGTAAAGGAGGTTGTCACCGCTTATCTAAACCAGTGGTGCATGCTACAGACTCCAATTTGTCATTGTGTTCAGCGTTCAGTGACTCCGAGTATGGTACCGGTGGGTTTGATGTTTGAGTTAGAACAGACTCTTGAACTAGGCCAATGCTGATGTCATCAGAAATGAGGTGGATGTTCTGTGCAACCTTGAAACAGCTAGGGCGGTAGAAGCCAAGTTTAAATCGAGAAAGTCTTATATCTGATCACATTTTGGTGTCTGTTGTATCGTATTGTAGTTTATCGTACACTGCGATTCGCAAAGCAAAGCAACCCACATCCATGGCCTCTATTGCTGTAAGGGAATGCATTGGCATTAGGTTTAGGGAATAGCGACAAATTTGGTTTATCAAGTTGCCCATAGTGATCAAGTGTTTGCGTTTATGTGAAAAATGTTCGTTAACAGTTGAGTTCGTGTGGCTTAACTGCAGAGTGCTCGACTCAGAACAAACAGGTCCCGGGTTCGAGTCCTGACATGCCACCGATCTTGTGCCCTTGGAAAGACACTTAACACGACTTTCCTCACTTAACTCAAGTAAAAATGAGTATTGGATTGTCCTGTATTCGTCCTCTGCGTTGGTGACGGCACAAAATACATTGAAAAACGTGTGTGTGTCGTCACCATGTCTAGTCATGAAATGTTGGAATAAAAAAAAAAAAGAATTGTAACCGTTTCTCTCTTGAGAATGACGCAACCTTAAAGAAAGGACTTTTAGAAAGAATACTCAAGACGGGTTTAACGTATGACCGGTCACACGTACGAACTTGTGTACACTTTAAGACAATTACGTTCTTAAGGCCCGTCCTTGTAGCCCTTAAGTGGTGTACACAGTGGTTTTGCCGGATGCGCAAAAAAACAAAAAAAGTGACGACCACAGCCTTCTGTCCTGTCATTAAGGTTCACGTGATGATCAGGAGACTTGGTCCCCTCCAACCACTTAACGTCGTTAATTTGGCAGATAAATCTTCTTAAGTGTCGTTAAGCGATAAACGTCGAAGGTAAGATAAATGAAGCTGTCATTGCAGAAAGCATCGTCAGCTCATATAATGCTGAGGTCACATTTCCAAACCGGGGCCCGGTCGGGCAGTCTTATGGAACGAAAAATATGGTATAAAAAGACAACGAAGCACAAAAAAGTTAAAAAGAAATAACAATGGAACTATTTGCGTATATCCGTAAATAATTTCAGGTTGGTAAACGACTGAATAACAAAGTTCTTTTTATCACAACCATTTATTTTTCAAGCCGACGTTTCGATGACCGCCTGTCATCTTCATCAGGGCAATACTGACTGGTTTACTGTGAACTGACGACTAAAAAGAGCTTTGCTATTCATCTATTTGCGTATATTTTTGATAAAAATTTGTTGATTTTTTTGTTAACCGAAGCAGCCCGGCCGGGCCCCGGTTTGGAAATGTGACCTCAGCATATAGCTGATGGCTTGGCAGAATTTGAAATGAGACAACAGTAATGAAAAAATAAAACTAGTTACGAACTTTGATATAAAGTGTTTAGTCTCTACTACATGTAACCTCCTTTGGTTTTGTCTAAAATTGTAGAGATTGGTTAGCCTCTACTAGGCTTCGGGAGGCGGTCGGCCAAATAGAGAGAGAACATGCCGAGGGAGTTGGTCCGCTAGATAGTGCAAAATATACTCTCTAGCGGACCTGTATCTGTATCTGTATCTGTATAGCCGGTATAACCGCCCTTCGGCGTAACACACCAGCTTCGCAGGCACGCGGCGCGGCGGCAGCTGGCTATATTACACCGATCGACTTGTTACACCTAACCCTTGAATTTCTAGCTCTAGACATTGTTTAAAGCTATCTATTGACAATGCCCCTACTGTACTTGGTGACAGTGAATTCCACTCTGCGATAGTTCTAGGAAAGAATGAATTCTTGAACACCTCAATCCTTGGTTGATAACTCTGGTTATTGAATGCGTGGCTATTTCTTGTTCTCTTCTGGGCTGGTATTAGGTACTTAGTAGTTGGGACATCCACCAGTTTATTAGTCATTTTGTACATCATGCACAGTCTGGACATCTTTCTTCTGTCTTCCAGTGAGGTCCACTGTAGGTTTCTTTTCATTTCCGTGACACTAGCAACTCTCTTTTCGGCCAATTTCTACTCTTAGCTTTCCGGCCGCCTCCCGAAGCCTGGTAGAGGCTAACCAATCTCTACAATTGTAGAGGTAACCAAAGGAGTTTACATATAGTACAGAAAAGACACTTTATACCAAAGTTCTTTAAAAGTAGTTCGCACAATTGGTTACATAAAGAGAAGTACATGTACTTACCATGAACGAACTTATTTCTCTATTGAGATAGAAAGTTACATGTATAGTGAATTGAATGGTATCCATTGCATTATTTTCAAGTAATGAAATGAAAATCTGAAGCAGAAATTTCGAAAAACAACTGACAGAATTTTAAAGTTCTGGACAAGTTGATTTACAGTCATTTTAAAGATTGGTTATGGTTGAGAGATGAGTTTTCGTTTGTGACACTGTTGGCGCCGCAAACTGTTCCTTGTCGTCGCAAAGTGTTTTCTTGTCGTAATAAATGACCTGTCGTAAATTAGAACGATAGGGGCACAAAACGTCCCCTGTCGCCTTCAAGATCAGAGCAAATAGCAATAGGGCAGGGGTCTATTGAACAATCAGTGTTAGGTAAATGTCAGCCCGTATATCGTATAGATACGTATTATTGGTCGGCGGAAGTTTGAATTTACGGTGCTTTTGTTATCTTGTATTTTACTCTGTAATGTCATCTCATTAAAGGTCCTAAATCTAGGGCAGGTTTCAAAAGTTCTTGCTAGTCTCGTATTCCGTTATGGTGAATTTATCGCCTTGTAACGTTAACATTACGAAAACGGTTAAGAGTACATGCGGGAACAGTGTGTATGTAGGACAAATATCTGTCGATCTCAGAGTGCACGTATACGTATATAGTATAGTCGTATATGAATCTATCACAATGTGGTCATCTACCGTATTTGCTGTTGTGAAAATGACTGAGATTTTGTAATGTATAAGAAAGAAAGAAAGGTATCCAGTGCCCTTATGCAGAGCGTAGGGTGGTGCCCATTTCTGTAGCCCTTGGGCGACACACAGTTGTGCAAGGCACTACAGCAGGGGGCTAGTCCGCTGGTAGTACTGTGTGTTTGACCTTCCCACACTCTTTCTCATATGTGCTGAGTGCTAAGCAGAGAAAGAAGTGTGGACGTACCGTCTTTGGTATGACCCGGGCGGGGTTTGAACTCACGACCTCCCGGTTACAAATCGAGCACTCTAATGTATATAAGTAAGTTAGAACCAAAACGATTGCATATGTGTGCATGTTCAAAGATCTGTAAGTACGGAAGAAAACGGCATATATGACAGGGTAGCTGTATTTTCCTGGTCACACATATCAAATTAATCTGATATCGTTCCCCATGCATATTTCTGAACAATCCCTCAAGACGAAGGAATGACGTTATGTGACGATCCTCACGTAACCCAGCGTTGACTACTTAGTACTTTTTTTTTACTCCACCATTTGTTCCAGAGCATGACGATTCTTCCCATCTGCTTGGAGACCAATTCTGATCTCTACCAGTGTTTGTATAAGAAGATAATGTACGTAAATATGTACCTAGCGGTGGCCACACGATGTATAGGTCAATAAAGGCATGGGGCATGCACGCAGAAAGACGACAAACATAAGGCCACACCGCCTTAATTTCATGGATGACATCCTTTGAAGACCCCCAAACTAGTGCGCGCGGGCGAATAAAAAAAATTCCGGCCCAAAATAAAAATGCTACTAAACCACAGGAATACAAAGCTGGTATTGTGAATTTGCGGTAGTAATTAGCGACGTATACTACAAGCCGGCACATGCTGGCTTTTTGCGGAATTTAAGAATCGGTACTGTGCGTATGTACTGAGTTCTTGAGTCGTGGAGCTTCGGTAGCTTGAGTGCCTGGCTCCATATTGTTGCTAACTACCATGGACTACCCAGGCCTAGAGCCAGGCCAGAGCCTCGGTGGATGTGATACTTTGTTTTTCATTTCTTTGAGAACAGGCGAAAATCAATGCGCGCGGATGTCATCCATAAAATCGAGTCAGTGTGGCCTAACTTAAATTCAGAAGCCCTGTTAAGCTTAGGTCACAATTGAAGAAAGGGGTCCGCTCGGCGTGTGTTCGGCGTGTTTTTTGGCACTACCGAACGGGACCTGGACGGAGACCGACGGGCTTCCCGACGGCTGCCGACCTACTTTTGGCCCCGAGCGGTCGCCGAATTGATTTTAACTCAAACTTAAAATCACTTCGGGCCCCGTTCGGCAAGGTACGCCGATGCGACGCCGTAACCTCACTGCCCGGGACCCATCGGGCGGCCGAACAGGCACCTGCCAAAGATTATGACGTCACATGTGCTGATCAGTGCATAAGGTGGTAAGGAAAATGGGGTTATATGGGGCATATATTAACTCCTTCTTCAGACTACGTCGCACAGTTTACCACGTGTGTGTTACGCCGTGTACTTGTGTGTGTTATACCGTATACTTGTGTGTCAGAATGCCGAAGGGCAAGCCAGAAAACAGCCGAGACGATTGCCCGGCATACACGTACTTCATGAACAGTGACATTGTGTGGCATGTGGGCTACCCTGAAGGCAAACTCCAAGGATCGGTAGCACCGATGGCACCAAAGCTCCACGACTCAAGAACTCAGTACATACATACAGTGCCGATTCATAGATTCATGCATGTGCCGGCTTGTCGTGTACTTCGCTATGTACTGCTGCAAATTCACAATACCAGCTTTGTATTCCTGTAGTTTAATAGCATTTTTATTTTTGGCTGGATTTTTTTATTCGCCCGCGCGCACTAGTTTGAGGGTCTCCAGAGGATGTCATCCATAAAATTAAGTCGGTGTGGCCTTATGAATAAAAAAAGACGATAAACACAAAACACGCTACCGTTGTCACTTTATCACCCAAAGTGTCGTCCTAGCAGAAAATATTTACAATGTACAAGCTTAAGTACGGAGAGATACACGTGACCTTGATTTGCAGATACGTACTTAACACTTGAAAACAGACAAGATCAAATCGTAGCATGAAAGTTCATCTCAGTTGGTAAAATACGTAATGAGAATTTAACTGTTCTCCGTCTCAATGGGAGAGGGGCGGTACCGACTTCCGGCGAACTTTGACCCAGTACTGACGTCACACGTGGGTAAAAGTCACGTGTCTACAGCACTCGGTACAGAAAGCTGATGAAGACCGAGTGATTCGGTCTAAAAATTCGAGTCAATTTTCTTGAGTTGTAGAACAGTTAAATTATCATTTTAAATTCATATCATGCTTTAGAAGATGTGATACCAACTCCTGTAATATTTCCCAGGATGCAGCATTCTTGCAGGACAAAGCCCTTAGTGCCAACACGTCTACATATCTAGAATTAGAATCATTTTCTACTTTGTTAGATTTCATACTAACGGGAACAAAACTGCACTAAGTGTATACTCCAGGACTGTGGCTAACACAGAAATGTTATAGTCAAAAACATACATTTTATAATACACAGTATTGTTCACATATGCCACGGATCTCGAAAATATTTTTTCCTTGCAAGCAGGCATTGTGGCGATGTACTTTTACGTCTCTGGTCTTGTTTCTGTTTCCTTTGTTTGCAACAACTTTTCTTCTTCATTCAAAAACCAACAACAGGCAATCATACTACGCGAAACTACCTATCACTGGTCTTCATCATCATAGCATCTCGAAAAGTTCTAAGTTGTAAAAAACTCCCTTTTCATCGTTCATCCAATCTATCTAAAACTTTGAAATATGAAATCTTATTGGGTTATTCACTAACTAGATCAGAACTCATCTTGAGATAGAAATGTACATTCGCAAATCTTCTTGTTTCGTCGCTCACTGAGATAGACAATACGTAGATAAAAAAAATCAGGTCAAATTTCCAGAAGACGAGAAAATGTCGGCTACCTTTCGTGCGTACGTGTATTTGGTTTGTACCACTGACATCTATGTCTCCTATTCGATTCAGCTCCCAACTAGTTTTTGTAATACTAAAGTATCGCATTTCTTAACCTGAAAAATCACTATTTCACAAAAACTGAGCTTGGCTACCTAGTTTAGGAACTGTTCCCTTCTTTCCACTTCGATTGACAAACTCCTAAAAACTATATTCCTCGTATACTGTAGACCTAGAATTCTAAGCGAAATTCCAGTTTCTAGATACTTCGTCTCCACAGAATCCATTTTGAAATTTATGTACAGTTAACAAGAAAATTATTAATCACCTTTGCCAGGCTAGGATCAATTATGATTACAAGGGTTATGAATAATGTTGCTGTTAACTGTATGTATTTTATATCGTGAAAGTTCATCTGTGTTGGTAGTTACATGTTTAAAGTTAAAACTTTTGGTCCAACACAAAAAATTCTCTCACCTAGGATTTTAGACACTGAACAAGACTATTTCTTGAGAGGGGTGAAGGAAGCCATATACATCAGGGCCCATCACCCTACATTGAACCGCGACGGGTGCCGACATTGTCTACCAGATACCTTTGACCCAGTGTTGACGTCACACTTAAAAAAAGCTAGGTGACAAGCTTCACTGGGTCAGTCTACTGAGGAAGACCAGAGTGACTGGTCGAAAGCTCTAGGGGAGAGAATTTTTTGTGTTGGACCAAAAGTTTTAACTTTAAACATGTATAATTTTCTTTCTACCTTCGGAGTTTAGCAGATATACAAACTCTGACAAGAGGTATAGATCGTGAAAGTCAAACGGATGGTCCAAGTATTTACACAATGTACTTGTGCACTGCCTGAAAACGATGGAAGTCAAAGAGCCGACGCAGTTTCACAGTAAAGCATTAGAACCACGAAGATCCCCGGCTGTTTTTGCTACCAGAGAGTCGTTGAGTGTGGGCAGTTGTGCACCGAATGTCGCGCTTGTCTCAGTTTTCTCTTTAGCGTGACGTTTTCTCTGAGCGCGGTTCGAAGCTGCAGCTCGGCGCTCTGCCATCTCAGCATGATGTCTGTGGTGGGCATGGGGTCGTCGTCCAGGGAACACAGCTCCCGCGCGTCGAACGTGACTTCGCCCCGCCTCGTCTCGGACGACTCGGGCGCCGTGTGCGGCGGCGAGTGT
>NW_017803976.1:2027632-2035238 GCF_001625305.1 Branchiostoma belcheri
CGTCTCTGGTCTTGTTTCTGTTCCTTTGTTTGCAACAACTTTCTCATTCAAAACCAACAACAGGCAATCATACTACGTGAAACTACCTATCACTGGTCTTCATCATCATAGCATCTCGAAAAGTTCTAAGTTGTAAAAAACTCCCTTTTCATCGTTCATCCAATCTATCTAAAACTTTGAAATATGAAATCTTATTGGGTTATTCACTAACTAGATCAGAACTCATCTTGAGACAGAAATGTACATTCGCAAATCTTCTTGTTCCGTCGCTCACTGAGATAGACAATACGTAGATAAAAAAAAAATCAGGTCAAATTTCCAGAAGACGAGAAAATGTCGGCTACCTTTCGTGCGTACGTGTATTTGGTTTGTACCACTGACTTCTAAAAAAATCTATGTCTCCTATTCGATTCAGCTCCCAACTAGTTTTTGTAATACTAAAGTATCGCATTTCTTAACCTGAAAAATCACTTTTTCACAAAAACTGAGCTTGGCTACAGGAATACCTAGTTTAGGAACTGTTCCCTTCTTTCCACTTCGATTGACAAACTCCTAAAAACTATATTCCTCGTATACTGTAGACCTAGAATTCTAAGCGAAATTCCAGTCTCTAGATATTTCGTCTCCACAGAATCCATTGTGAAATTTATGTACAGTTAACAAGAAAATTATTAATCACCTTTGCCAGGCTAGGATCAATTATGATTACAAGGGTTAGGCCATGTTGATTTGATTATATGGATGACATCCGCGCGCGCATGAATTTTCGGCCGTTTCAAAAAAAAAAAGTTTTCAACCATACTGTAAATCGTACAAAACAGTTGCAAAATGAGCAAAAATATACCGTAAGTTACAAAAAATAAGTAAAAACTATACCACAGTCGTAGAATGCCAAAATCAAACGAAAAAAGACGAAATTGTAAGGAAATGAACTTGAAGACTAGATTATTCGCCAAACCATATTCTGTTCCATTTGTTCAACCCTCATGACCACGTAGATTTCATAATGAAAACAACTTTTTTTTGCAAAACTTTTTTTTTATTCGCACGCGCGCATCAGTTTTGGGGCTCCCGGAGGATGTCATCCATATAATCAAATCAACATGGCCTTATGAATAATGTTGTTGTTAACTGTATGTATTTTCTTTCTACCTTCGGAGTTTAGCAGATATACAAACTCTGACAAGAGGTATAGATCGTGAAAGTCAAACGGATGGTCCAAGTATTTACACAATGTACTTGTGCACTGCCTGAAAACGATGGAAGTCAAAGAGACGACGCAGTTTCACAGTAAAGCATTAGAACCACGAATATCTCCGGCTGTTTTTGCTACCAGAGAGTCGTTGAGTGTGGGCAGTTGTGCACCGAATGTCGCGCTTGTCTCAGTTTTCTCTTTAGCGTGACGTTTTCTCTGAGCGCGGTTCGAAGCTGCAGCTCGGCGCTCTGCCATCTCAGCATGATGTCTGTGGTGGGCATGGGGTCGTCGTCCAGAGAACACAGCTCCCGCGCGTCGAACGTGAACTTCGCCCCGCCTGTCTCGGACGACTCGGGCGCCGTGTGCGGCGGCGAGTGTGCACAAGCGGCCCCTAGCGGCTGCAGTTCGGGTGGTCTCAGGGAGTTGGTTGAGGGGTTGGCGGGAGGGTTTGTATTTTCGGTTTGCCTGTCTGGAAACGAGAACTGATTCCACTGGGTATCGACATTCTCTAGAGTCACATTTTCGGAAGACTTCGACAGGCTGCCTCTTAGGGTGGGGAGGATCTTAGCATAAATGGGCCTTCTTGCGTCGGTGGCGAGGGAGGGTTGTTTCTCGTACTGAGGACTCCGCGCAAAGATGTTTCCGTTTGGGGTGAGTTTGAGGTCTCCGCCCGGAGTGTAACACTTGTGTAGCGTCCCGCAGCCATCGTGGTGTAGCATGGCCGTCGGGAAAACGTCATGCCCGACGCTAAAGTCGAGCCTCGTCCCCTTGGAATCGCCCATGTCCGCAGCGGAAATTTTCTTGGACTCCATGTTCTTTTCCTCGTCCGACGTAGACATGTCGTAGGATCCGGAACCGTCCGAACAGGCGTCCGGAAAGATCTTCCGTTCCGTTGAGTACGTCCGGACATCAAAACACTCCACCTTGGCAGGCGTCTGGACGCTGACGTCCCGCCTCTGGGTTCTGCATGGGAGACATGTGCAGATATGGAGATTAGACTTTAGTATACGAGCTATTTGTACTCAATCGGTAGAAGGTACTAGTCAGCGCCGTCCCTGAGGCGTCGCCAAAATATTTAGTTATCGAATCCATTTAGTTTTTGTTGGAAATGACATTGCGTGTTGGGATAGAAAGTTTTATTTAATCTTCAGCTTAAAATTTGCTTAACTATTGTATGTAGCATCACGAATTATGTTATAAGAATAAAGTGACAAATAATTTATTTATTTATTTATGTATTCGTTTATTCATGATTTGTATTATTGTTTTTGTTAATTCAACAAATGTTTGTACTATTATTATTATCATAGTTATCATTATTAATATTATGACCCATGGACTCTCCTCCCAACTCGACCCCCACGAAAAGCGTATGGGGTAACACATATGTACATATATTATGGAGTATAAATAATGGCCCAAACAAACAAACAAACAAACAAACAAACAAACAAACGGACAAACAAACAGTCGTAATTTTCTGTTTGAAAAAATAAAAAAAAATTCATTGATAATCGTCCAACCATTGATACTTACTGTTGGTTTTGGTTTTGAGGCGCGAAGGAGGGAGCTCGCTGCTGCCTGAGTTTGATCTGCAAAAATACAGAAACATCAGTTTCATGTTGGAAAGGAAAAGGAAAGGTCTCCCGTGCCCCTATGCAGAGCGTAGGGTGGTGCCCATATCCATTTCGGTAGCCTTTTCTGTCAAATATGGGCCTCCTGGTGGATGACCTTGGTACTGCAGCAGAACTTCCGGTTTTTGTATCTTTTGTCCTGAACATGCTATGGTCTTGTTGTTTAATGTGGGGTTATGGGGGGTATCTAAATCGCTGTAAATGTACTTTAGATTGAAATATTGTACAGTACTCTGACACACTTTAAGCGGGGAATTGCTAACTCCACAAGACAAAGAAATACTCACTAAAGTGTCCTTCTCGAACATGAGGTAAAACTGGCCCCTCTTCACGATGTTGGCCATTTCTTTAAGAGCAGACTTTGGCCCCGCCAAGTCGTCCTTGTTCACCGCGCGATGGAGTCTCTGAGGAAGCAAAACACAATAGTGTACTGTTGACTCCACTCCTGAGGCGTAGCCAAAATACTACTAGTGTATTGAATATATTTACCAATCAGAAACGTTCAAACCTTACTGATAGACCAATCACAGACGTTCTTACCTGGCTGACTGATAGACCAATCAAAAACGTTTTAACCTGACGGACTGATAGACCAATCACAGACCTTCTGACTGACTGACTGACTAATAGAAAATCACAAACATTTTAACCTGGCTGACTGATAGACCAATCACAGACGTTCTAGCCTGGCTGACTAATAGACCAATTACAAACGTTCTAACCTGACTGACTAATAAACCAATCACAAACGTTCTAGTTTGGCTGACTGATAGACCAATCACAGACGTTCTCACCTGGCTGACTGATATAGACCAATCACAAACCTTCTGACTGATTGACTAATAAAACATCACAAACGTTCTAGCCTGACTGACTGACTGATAGACCAATCAGAAACGTTCTAATATGACTGACTGATGGACCAATCACAAACGTTCTTACCTAGCAGACTGATAGACGAATCACAAACGCTTTAAACTGACTTACTGATAGACCAATCACAAACCTTCTAACCTGGCTGACTGATAGACCAATCACAAACCTTCTAACCTGGCTGACTGATAGACCAATCACAAACCTTCTAACCTGGCTGACTGATAGACCAATCACAGACGTTCTAACCTGGCTGACTGATAGACCAATCACAGACGTTCTAACCTGACAGACTGATAGACCAATCACAGACGTTATAACTAACCTGGCTGACTGATAGACCAATCACAGACGTTCTTACCTGGCTGACGGGCATCCACCTCTTACATCTCCGTCTCTTCAGGCAGGGCAGGACGCAGAAGTAGACGGCGTACTCCAACACCAGTACGATCATAGACAGGCCGATCCCACCGATCATGAAAAGGGCCAAACCCTCTGCGTGCTTAACCCCCAGCTGGCGCTTTTCTTCCTACAAGAAACAAACAAGAAACGAGCTTTTTAAACTTTCTCTCTTAAGCTTCTTGGTAAATAACATGAACCGCGACGGGGGCTGACATCGTCTACCAGATACCTTTGACCCAATGTTGACGTCACACTTCAAAGAAGCCACGTGACAAGCCTCACTGGGTCAGCCTGCTGAGTAAGACCAGAGTAACTGGTCGAAAGCTCTAGGTGAGAGAACTTTTTTGTGTTGGATCTAAAGTTTTAACTCCAAACAAGATTTAAATTTCAAGACTTTGATCTAGCATTACGATAGCCTGGATGCCAGACCCATAGCACACTGGGCCCACAAAATTCAATCAGTGTGGCCTTAGTTAGTTGTGGCCTCAACTTTAACATCTTTCAAAGACTCTCTGTGAGTGGGACTTGAGTGCTAGTGGCATATATTTTTACGATTGGTATGTATGTTGAATTGAAATTGTAATGTATATTCTTATTGTGTATTCTTATTTTCCCATGTATATTGTGTATTTTATATATGTAACCCCAGGGATACCTGAAAATCAGCTCATTTAGACCTGAGTGTATTACTCTGGTTGAATAAAATGAATGAATGAATGAAAAAGGATGGACGTGTACGTACGTTTGGATCCCGCTTCTTCTTGTGGCAGCTCCCTGTAGAGTACCACTTCTGTGTCAGCTCGTCCAGATAACCGTTACTGGAGTAGTGCAGGATCAGGGACGACACAGGGTCCTTCAGGGCAGAGCCTGGGGAAAGGTGACACCAAACATCATCAAAGTACTAAGGCCACACCAAATTAATTTGTTGGTTCTCGGTTTCGCCTCTTCATACTTTTCTAATTTGCAAAACAATAAATTTTTTTAATTAGCTCAAAAATACTCATATTTTGCTTTCTAGTTTTTACAGTTTTCCCATTTATCAATGCAGTGGTTTGATAAAAAGTTCAAAATTCATTCATTGTTTAAATATTAACCCAGCCCTTTGTCTTGACTCCATGGCTCCTATCATTGCGTTTGGGGCTATAACAGGGTGCCTAACTCTGTTTTTATTTTTTTTTCACCCAGTCGCTTCATATTTTTTTCTGGAAAAATCCGAAAACTAACAAATTGAATTGGTGTGGCCTAAATCACAGAAAACATTAGGGAACTAGATAGGTAACATTTGCAAAGCAAATGCATAATGTTTACCTTCACCTGGTCTAGCATAACAAACTACCGCACCGATTATTCTTACTCAAAAAGTCGCCAGCTCTGTTCTGTTACATAATGTAACCCAACACCACAGGGTGTTGCTACAGCACAAGTTACCATGGTGACAGACGTCTGGTCCAGGTCATTCACTTTATCTGTTTGGAACAGAAGAAGAAGAAGAAGAAGAAACGGAGCAAAAAAATAATGTTTTCCTTCTGCAAAGGTTAACATAACTAGCATTTCTGTACTGAACTTTAAGTATCAAATGTTGTGGAAAGACTTAACAATACAAAACTTGTATATTTGCTGTTGTTAGAAGTATAATTAAATTTAATAAGTAGTTACTGTTACTTAGTAATTTTTATTGTTCTTGTTAAGCAATTGTTATGTATAATGTTGTTGAATCTTTTGTAACTATTAAGTTGATAATTGTATGTATTCTATTATGTGAAAGGACTCCAGGAAGATTAGTATACACAGCTTGTATAACTAATGGAGATTCCCAATAAACAAACAAACAAACAAACCATATAATCGTAAGAAAATTCAAACTCTACTACTGGATCAGTTACGGATTTTTATTTATTTCCGGACGTTTCGAGTGACATCCATCACTCTTCTTCAGCGTCACAAATGAACAGAGAACCGATTCACTCTTAGGCCACACCAAGTAAATTTTATGGATGACGTCCACGCGCGCATTGATTTTGGCCTGTTCCTAGAAAAAAAACAAGAAATTCTGCTTCCTGTAACTATGACCATAGAGTCACGACAGTGCCGCAAATGGTCAGATTGACGTGAAACCCGTAACGCGAAGAAAGTGTCTATTGACAGGACCATCCTGTCAATAACAGAAAATTTTTCACTGTCCACTGTTCCACCTGATTTATTGCTGTTTTAATGATGAATAAAAGACTTCTTGCTTGTTACACTGTGTCACCTCATTCAATTTGTGTCCTAACATTTGTCGTCGGTTAGTATATTTCTAATCTAGGCATCTTGTTTTTAGGGCCCTTCTTGTTTTTTTTTAGCCCTCTCGCATTAGATTTAGGGTCTCCAAAGGACGTCATCCATAAAATTTACTTGGTGTGGCCTTATACACAAGTAACTAGAAAAACCGGTTAAACAACAAGATCCGTAAGAAGCTTTATCATGTAAAAGAACGGTTCACTCAATATACAGGTAATTAGAACTAGAAAAACCTGTTCAACAACCGTAATTATAAGAGGTTTTGTCATGTAGGGAAGGTTCCTATGGTAAGAAATTACCATAGCGTCCGGAAATAAATAAAAATTCGTAACTGATCCAGCAGTAGAGTTTTAATTTTCTTACGAGTATCGTTTACCTGGATGTCTAACCTTCATCAAAATACCATATAATGAATAGAGAAATGATCTTTGTTGTTGAGCTATGCATCTTATACATGTAGTGCCAAACGTATGTGATGCATGATGCAGAGGTTCAATAGAGAGGATCAGAACATGATGAATCAAATATCAATGAAGAAATTACCTTGCGCAATCTCTTAACTATTGCACTATTGATGTCAGTAAGGCTAACTTTTGCCCAATCATGTTTCGCTTCGCCTGCTCACCTTTTCGGACCCCAAAGGCGTATCCCTCCGCGGCGGCCACATTCCCGACTTTGACTATCTCACACTCAGGGTCGTTAGCGATGTGATACTCCAACAGATTGGACCCGGCGAAGAAAGCATCGATCTCGCCTTTTCTGTGGAAAAAAATCGGCACAGACTTTCAGTTAACGATCGGCGAAGAAACAGTCATTATCTTCCCTAGTAAGATGTTCAATTTAAATATAATACTAGTGAAAAAATGAGTTAGAGGGGTGTTAACTCATTTTTTTTCACTTGTACGAAGTAAAAGTAATTCTCTAGCGCACTTTTCATTGATATACGATATACTAGTAAAATTGCACTGTATTCCGTAAAATTGAAATGTATACTAGTAAAATTGCACTGTATTCCGTAAAATTGAAATGTATACTAATGCGATTGTACTGTATTCCGTAAAATTCCACTGTATACTAGTAAAATTGTACTGTATTCCGTAAAATTGCACTGTATACTAAATGCGATTGTACTGTATTCCGTAAAATTCCACTGTATACTAGTAAAATTGCACTGTATTCCGTAAAATTGCACTGTATACTAGTAAAATTGCACTGTATTCCG
>NW_017803976.1:2035258-2052476 GCF_001625305.1 Branchiostoma belcheri
TCGTACTGAGGACTCCGCGCAAAGATGTTTCCGTTTGGGGTGAGTTTGAGGTCTCCGCCCGGAGTGTAACACTTGTGTAGCGTCCCGCAGCCATCGTGGTGTAGCATGGCCGTCGGGAAAACGTCATGCCCGACGCTAAAGTCGAGCCTCGTCCCCTTGGAATCGCCCATGTCCGCAGCGGAAATTTTCTTGGACTCCATGTTCTTTTCCTCGTCCGACGTAGACATGTCGTAGGATCCGGAACCGTCCGAACAGGCGTCCGGAAAGATCTTCCGTTCCGTTGAGTACGTCCGGACATCAAAACACTCCACCTTGGCAGGCGTCTGGACGCTGACGTCCCGCCTCTGGGTTCTGCATGGGAGACATGTGCAGATATGGAGATTAGACTTTAGTATACGAGCTATTTGTACTCAATCGGTAGAAGGTACTAGTCGGCGCCGTCCCTGAGGCGTCGCCAAAATATCTAGTTATCGAATCCATTTAGTTCTTGTTGGAATGACATTGCGTGTTGGGATAGAAAATTTTACTTACTCTTCAGCTTATACAAAATTCTATAAGCACCGGATGAACAGAAATATAATTTGCGTAACCATTGTATGTAGCATCACGAATTATGTAATAAGAATAAAGTGACAAATAATTCATATATGTATTCGTTTATTTATGATTTGTATTATTGTTTTTGTTAATTCAACAAATGTTTGTACTATTATTATTATCATAGTTATCATTATTAATATTATGACCCCTGGACTCTCCTCCCAACTCGACCCCCACGAAAAGCGGATGGGGTAACACATATGTACATATATTATGGAGTATAAATAATGGCCCAAACAAACAAACAAACAAACAAGCAAACAGACAAACAAACAGTCGTAATTTTCTGTTTGAAAAAATAAAAAAAATTCATTGATAATCGTCCAACCATTGATACTTACTGTTGGTTTTGAGGCGCGAAGGAGGGAGCTCGCTGCTGCCTGAGTTTGATCTGCAAAAAAATACAGAAACATCAGTTTCATGTTGTCTGAACAGAATATGACCAAATTGTACAACGAGTCTGTTTCATAAGCTACCCCATGTTGTATCTGCGTCCAATTTTGTTATCTTTATGCTGTATTTTACTACTGTTTATTGTTCATCGATTGTATTGTATTATGTGTTGATTGTAACAAACTACCCACTGCAGGGAGACTTTTGTCTTTCCCTGCATATGTATGTTTGCGGTTGGAAAACCAATAAAGACGTCGTATGTAATTTCCCTGTGCATAGCACTTCTTCAGAACGTCTCATATAAGGTCGTATTCGCGTATATAAGATTATCATTCCGTCTGTAGTTTCCAAATGTTATGTCGAAAAGATATCGTCTGCAACGGACAAAATTCTGATGTAACGTTGACCAAACATCTTACAAAAACCGTGCAATATCAGGGTTTCGCGCAGGCAAAGTACATTTTGCTGACGTGTTCCTGTGTAACTTTTTAATGTGAGGGTACATATGGGATGTTTCTGAATCGTTCTAAATTCACATTAGATTGAAATTATGTACAGTACTGACACACTTTATAAGCGGGACATTGCTAACATGATGCAATCCACAAGACAATGAAATACTCACTAAAGTGTCCTTCTCGAACATGAGGTAAAACTGGCCCCTCTTCACGATGTTGGCCATTTCTTTAAGAGCAGACTTTGGCCCCGCCAAGTCGTCCTTGTTCACCGCGCGATGGAGTCTCTGAGGAAACAAAACACAATAGTGTACTGTTGACTCCACTCCCGAGGCGTAGCCAAAATACTTAGTGCTTTGCATATATAGAACAATCAGAAACGTTCTAAAATGGCTGACTGATAGACCAATCAGAAACTTCCTTACCTGACTGACTGAGAGACCAATCAGAAACGTTCTAGTCTGGCTGACTGATAGACCAATCAAAAACGTTTTAACCTGACAGACTGATAGACCAATCACAGACGTTATAACTAACCTGACTGACTTTTAGACCAATCACAAACGTCCTCACCTGGCTGACTGATAGACCAATCACAGACGTTCTTACCTGGCTGACTGATAGACCATTCACAAACGTTCTAACCTGACGGACTGATAGACCAATCACAGACGTTCTAAACTGACTAACTTTTAGACCAATCACAGACGTTCTTACCTGGCCGACTGTAACACCAATCACAAACATTCTAAACTGACTGACTGATAGACCAATCACAGACGTTCTAACCTGACAGACTGATAGACCAATCACAGACGTTATAACTAACCTGGCTGACTGATAGACCAATCACAGACGTTCTAACCTGACAGACTGATAGACCAATCACAGACGTTCTAACCTGACTGACTGATAGACCAATCCCAGACGTTCTTACCTGGCTGACGGGCATCCACCTCTTACATCTCCGTCTCTTCAGGCAGGGCAGGACGCAGAAGTACACGGCGTACTCCAGCACCAGTACGATCATAGACAGACCGATCCCACCGATCATGAAAAGGGCCAAACCCTCTGCGTGCTTAACCCCCAGCTGGCGCTTTTCTTCCTATAAGAAACAAACAAGACACGAGCTTTCTATAAACTTTCACTCCTAGAAAATAACATGATTTAAATTTCAAGAGTTTGATCAAGTATTACGATAGCCTGGATGCCAGACCCATAGCACACTGGGACCATAGTAATATGTGCTAGGGGTCTGGCATCCAGGCTAGTATTACGAGAGTACAGTAGTACTAAGTTTACTGTCAAATGTTACTATAACAACATCCATTTGCATTGACCAATTTTTTTAGTCATTGTACAAATGGTTTTGATTTATTGAACATCACATATAAAAGAAATAAAATGCATCACTTTTATTTTTTCCAAAATCAGGCGAAAATTAATGCGCGCGCTGATATCATCCATAAAAATTATTTGCTGTGGCCTTAGGCCATGTTGATTTGATTATATGGATGACATCCTCCAGGAACCCCTAAAATGATGCGCGCGTGCGAATAAAAAAAAGTTTTGCAAAAAAAAAAAGTTATGAAATCGACGTGGTCATGAGGGTTGAAAAAATGGGACAGAATATGGTTTGGCGAATAATCTAGTCTTCAAGTTCATATCTTTACAATTTTACAATTTAGTCTTTTTTGTTTGATTTTGGCATTTTACGACATTGGTATAGTTTGTATTTATTTTTTTTGTAACTTACGGTGTATTTTTGCTCATTTTGCAACTGTTTTGTACGATTTACAGTATGGTTGAAATTTTTTTTTTTTTTGGAAACGGCCGAAAATCCATGCGCGCGCGGATGTCATCCATATAATCAAATCAACATGGCCTTAGTTAGCTTAGGACAGATCTAGACGTGTACGTACGTTTGGATCCCGCTTCTTCTTGTGGCAGCTCCCTGTAGAGTACCACTTCTGTGTCAGCTCGTCCAGATAACCGTTACTGGAGTAGTGCAGGATCAGGGACGACACAGGGTCCTTCAGGGCAGAGCCTGGGGAAAGGTGACGCCAAACATCAGCAAAGTACTAAGGCCACACCAAATTAATTTGTTGGTTCTCGGTTTCGCCTCTTCATACTTTTCTAATTTGCAAAAAAATAAAAAAATTTAATCAGCTAAAAAATACTCATATTTTGCTTTCTAGTTTTTACAGTTTTCCCATTTATCAATGCAGTGGTTTGATAAAAAGTTCAAAATTCATTCATTGTTTAAATATTAACCCAGGACTTTGTCTTGACTCCATGGCTCCTATCATTGCATTTGGGGCTATAACAGGGTGCCTAACTCTGTTTTTATTTTTATTTTTTACACCCAGTCCTTTCATATTTTTTTCTGGAAAAATCCGAGAACTAACAAATTGAATTGGTGTGGCCTAAATCACAGAAGACATTAGGGAACTAGATAGGTAACATTTGCAAAGCAAATGCATAATGTTTACCTTCACCTGGTCTAGCATAACAAACTACCGCACCGATTATTCTTACTCAAAAAGTCGCCAGCTCTGTTCTCTTACATAATGTAACCCAACACCACAGGGTGTTGCTACAGCACAAGTTACCATGGTGACAGACGTCTGGTCCAGGTCATTGACTTTATCTGTTTGGAACAGAAGAAGAAGAGGAAGAAGAGGAAAAAGAAGAAACTGAACAAAAAATAATATGTTTTCCTTCTGCAAAGGTAAACATAACTAACCCTTCTGACATGAACCTTTTAGTATCAAAAGTTGTGGAAAGACAAATGACAATGAAATGAATGAAAGACAGAATCTTTGTTATTGTATGTGTTATGTACATGTATCTTATAGTGCCAAACCTATATATATATTAAGCAAACCTATGTGCATGGCACAGAGGTTCAATAGAAAGGAAATATCTTGCCCAATCTCTTAACTATTGCACTTTTGATGTCAGTGAAGGTAACTTTTGACCAATCATGTTTCGCTTCGCCTGCTCACCTTTTCGAACCCCAAAGGCGTATCCCTCCGCGGCGGCCACATTCCCGACTTTGACTATCTCACACTCAGGGTCGTTAGCGATGTGATACTCCAACAGATTGGAACCGGCGAAAAAAGCATCGATCTCGCCTTTTCTGTGGAAAAGATTCGGCACAGACTTTCAGTTAACGATCGGCGAAGAAACAGTCATAATCTTCACTAGTAAGATGTTCAATTTGAATATAATACTAGTGAAAAAATGAGTTAGAGGGGTGTTAACTCATTGTTTGTCACTTGTACGAAGTAAAAGTAATTCTCTAGCGCACTTTTCATTGATATACGATACGATATACTAGTCAAATTGCACTGTATTCCGTAAAATTGCACTGCAACTGTATACTAGTAAAATTGCACTGTTTTCCGTAAAATTGAAATGTATACTAGTAAAATTGCACTGTATTCCGTAAAATTGCACTGTATACTAGTAAAATTGCACTGTATTCCGTAAAATTGCACTGTATACTAGTAAAATTGCACTATATTCCATAAAATTGCACTGTATAGTCTAGTAAAATTGCACTGTATTCCGTAAAATTGCACTGTATACTAGTAAAATTGCACTGTATTCCGTAAAATTGCACTGTATACTAGTAAAATTGCACTGTATTCCGTAAGATTGCACTGTATACTAGTAAAATTGCACTGTATTCCGTAAAATTGCACTGTATTCCGTAAAATTGCAATGTATAACCTGGCACTCCTGGTTTCTACTTACTTGAGCTGGCGGATTCCCCCCTCCGTGATATTCGTTGGAATGAAGCGGTCCTTCTTTTTCGTCAGGAGAGTTCTCTCCTCCAGATACGTCTCTATACTCGTCCCTCTGGCAACGCCGTAGAGCAGCGGACCGCTAATCAACTGATGGGTGTAGGAAGAAGGTATGAGAGCCTGACTACATATGGCAAAACACACAAACGGCCTTGTTTGGCAGCGCCACCTACCGGAATTTGCGTGAATCACATCAGTGAAATTTGTACTGGCCGGATCCTCAAGTCTAGTCATTCCAGTCAAAGAAAGCACCTTTATCTATCTTTTGTTTCCAAGCAGAATTCGAATGTTTAAGTTGTAAACGAGTATGCATACCACCTAATCATACTGGGCCGCTAACTTCTTCTTATATTTAGTCATGAATTCTAATTTGCAACCAACCGCTGCACGGTATGCAAATGCAAGCCGTCGCGTACCTGATAAAGCCATGTTGATTTGATTATATGGATGACATCCTCCGGGAGCCCCAAATCTGATGCGCGCGTGCGAATAAAAAAAGTTTTGCAAAAAAAAAAGTTCTTTTCATTATGAAATCTACGTGGTCATGAGGGTTGAGCAAATGGCACAGAATATGGTTTGGCGAATAATCTAGTCTTCAAGTTCATTTCTTTACAATTTCGTCTTTTTTCGTTTGATTTTGGCATTCTACGACAGTGGTATAGTTTTTATTAATTTTTTTTGTAACTTATGGTATATTTTTGCTCATTTTGCAACTGTTTTGTACGATTTACAGTATGGTTGAAAACTTTTTTTTTGGAAACGGCCGAAAATTCATGCGCGCGCGGATGTCATCCATATAATCAAATCAACATGGCCTAATAGTTTTTTTCAGATCCATTCCCCCCAAATATAGGCCACGCCTCGAAGAAAATGAACTTTCCCCTTTGGACAAAGTTAGAATACTGGGCACTGAACAGGACTACGTTTTAACCCTTGTCCTGCTGTGCGCAACATATGTTGCGCGGCACATTCAGTACCATCTATATAACACCCTGCATAGGTACGATTTGGGGGTATTTCTCGTGCAACGGATTACACCGCAGCGAAACGCAACGAATGCGGAAGTAACTATGCCACTGCAGGGCAAAAAAAATTAGTTTTTTTTAAATCTAATTAAGACATGAATATATTGAAAAATATTGTGTCAGGAATGCCAGCAGGACATCAGGGCATTTATGTCAAGGCACTTCAGCCATCACTTAACAGAGACGATGGACGATATAAACTCCCTGGCACTTTTGATCAATTGCTGGCGTCACGTATCCGTAAAGTCTCGTGGGAATAAGGTCACGTGTCTGTAACCATAACTCTCGCGAGATTACGTTTTGAAATGATTGGTCATTAATTATCCTGATGAAGGCAACAGTGGTCGTTAAAATCTGATTTCAGTGTATTCCTTGTATAGGAATAAAGTTCCAAATTTTACTATGAGTACTACCAACGCTGATGAACTATCGTAGGGTCGTGTTATGTTGTGGCGTAGCGGCAGAGTGCTAGACTCGGAACCAAGAGGTCCCGGGTTCGAGTCCTGACATGCCACCGATCTTGTGCCCTTCTTAACACGACTTTCTTCACTTGGATCAGGAGAAATTGAGTATTGTATTGTCCCCTGTATCGGTAGCGGCATTAATATCAGTAAAAAAAAAACTTGAGTGTGCCGTCACCACGTCTTGTGATTACATGCTGGAATATAGAAAAGACGATGAACTTTCATGAGAACTTGCCCCTTCATTTGTATGCCCTGAACGAGCGTCACGTTAGGTACTTCCAGCCGACTGAACACATTTACCGGAGGGATCGCCTGCAAAATGGGCTGTTTGGAAGATGGCGCTGCAATTTAAAACCTAGATATGTCATTGCCCAAGGATTTACCATTCACAACACGCCTGACTGGGATACTACTGCAGAATACATTAGCAGCTTGTGACGCAGAATATTTACTTGCTACCTAAGGCCACAGCCAGTAATTTGTATGGATGACTTCAGTGCGCGCATTCATGTTCGCCTGATTTTGCAAAAAAAAAAAGAAAGAAATTTTGTTGCCTTCTGACAGTGGTCAACATGCCGAAAATGGTCTGTTGCCATGTCGGAAGGTGGATGCCAGATAACTATGAAGAGAGGAGACAGCTCTGATTTAATGTTTTGTTTCTTACTTTGACGCAGTGATATGTGATGCTGGCTGTGTATATGTGATGTTCCTACTGAATCAAAACCATTTGTACAATGATTGAGTCAAAATTTTAAATTGTAGGAACTTTGTTTTTTTCGGCCCGCCTTGTTTTTTTGCCCGCTTGCATTAGATTTGGAATCTACGGAGGATGTTATCCATGAAATTTACTTGCTGTGGCATAACAGATATAGAAAGATGTAAATGATCTTGATTTTTGTCATGGTGATATTGTTGAAAACGCATATAAACAGTAGCAACTGAATAGTACTGAATTTAAAGGCCTCGTGTATTTTTCAACTCTTAGGATCATATTAGCGTTTTTATAGTTAGTAATACCCAATACATGATTCGGCGCCAACTCCCTATTTGTTGAACCTTTCATGAGATAGAATCACAAGTTATATCCAATAAAAGTTTTGTTTGTGGCCGCACAACACAGTATTTATGGAAAGTAGTCCGAGCACAAAGTAGTGCTGCACAATACTAGAGAATGTACACAATATCGTGCCTCCCTTTTTAGCAATTTAGCTAAGTTGGTAGGATTTGACATAAACCTCACTGATCTCTCTGATGATGTTTTAGTTCATTTATTCCTTAGAGGTTCTGTATCACTATCATATCCAAATAACTTAAATTTTTTACTTTATGTTCAATCATTTATAAAGGAAACTAAAAGATTTGAGTAATTCTTTCCTATCAATTTTGTAAGTTTTGCCTGGAGTACTTTACACATTGTAACCTTATTTATTCTATTCTGTTATTATTAAGCTTTGCATGTCTGTTTTTGCATTTGCTTTTGTATTTTTGTAATGTTAGATGGCGACATGAACATAAGCTCCGGCTTGAGTGTGTCGTCATCCTGTCCACTTTGCTCCTAAATGTTTTAATAAAGAAAAAAAAATACTAGAGAAGGGTGCAGAAATTGTTCTGTGCATGGCATCGAGATAGAACCTGTAGTAAATGTTAGACGAATACGTCAGTTTTGAGACTGTAAAAGTTAAATTATGGTGCGTGTTCAGTCGGCGTAGATTTGCGCTTGAATACTTGTCCCGCCTAGTACTGTGCGTCGGCTGCAGTTCCATGACCTCCGCAGTGGCGCTAATAAAAGAGAGCGTGAGAAGAGAACTACACGGCAAATTTAAGCTCATTTTCACATATTTTGTACACTATACCCTGCAATTAAGCAGATCAAAATTCTGAACCTTGCTTGTGCACCCTACTATGAATTTCAGTGAGTCGAAGTGAGTCACTTTGGGGTCCTTAACTATAGAAATCCCCATAAGGCGAAAACTGTGTTGTATCGCCTTGTTCGTTTATTTCGATACCCTTAATAGTCTAAGACGACTAGTCTTGCAGGGTTCAAAACATTACACATATGATCATACTGACAACAAAATAAAAGAGAAAGAACATACGTTATCATCACAAATTATATACAGGTTAAACAAAACGATCATGACTTAACGTAATATATACAACTTAACTTATGTACAACTGGTGGATGGCCTAATATTCATGCGGACTGGTCAGTGTTTTGATACTGGGTGGCAGGGTGTTCCATAGATTAATGGCGCGGTAGAGAAATGTTCGCTTGTTGCTGTTTGTTTTTGATTTAGGTAGTTTGAAACTGCAAGAATTAGCAAATCTAGTTAAAAACTTGTTTGTGTCAGCACCCCCCTCCCCCTATTCAGCGACTACCCCGGATGTGTGACCTCTCACCCTTTGGTCGTGCAGCCCCGCCAGGTTGTAGTACTGGTCCTGTGCCACCATGAATGACGCCAGGTTGGCCGTGTAACTCCCCAGGAAGATGAAAGAAAACGCTCCCCAGAAGTTTATGACCCATCGGCTGAGGGACAAAATGACAATAATTCATCAAGTCAACATTTTCTTCCCACTGCTTGAGGGGACCTCGAGTGCCGTAGGCGCGAGTCGAGCGCCGAAGGCGTGAGGTTCCTAGGGGGGTCCGGGGGCATGCTCCCCCGGGAAATTTTGAAAAATGAACCTTCTAAAATGGCATTTCGTGCGTTTTTGAGAGGATTTCCAAGAAAAAAAAATCAGAGATGAATTTTTTTCAATGATAAAGGGAGCAGTTTTTCTACGATTCCAGTCCATCTTTTCAAGAAAAATCTTGGACCTTTACATAAAAAGTGGACCAAAGAGTGGACCTTTACATCAAAAGTGGACCAAAGAGTGGACCTTTACATAAAAAGTGGACCAAAGAGTGGACCTTTACATAAAAAGTGGACCAAAAAGTGGACCTTTGAGCCTTGTTCTTCCGAACCCCCCGAACCCCCTTGGTTACGGGCATGGGCCGTTGATACATGAACACTGCGCATGACACAAATTGTTAAAACATACTAACCATTCTTTGGAACATAAATGTAAAACTCTGTTACTATATCTTTGGTCTGGATGGTTCACCGATGAAGAAGAAATCGGAAATATCATACTTCCCGAATTTCCCCATGTCGACCTCCCACTCCTGCTGGCTCCAGCCCCTGTCAATCTGCCCCACCCACGTGCTGTCAACCTACTCCGTCATGGGACGAACACACATACACACACAAACCCCTAGCTAAGCCATCCAAAACAATACTTCCTACCCTACCTGCTCCAGCTCTTTGGTGGTTTGGTGTAGACGGTGTGGGAGAAGAGAATGGACCACACGTTGACCAGGGCCGACGGGAAGCCGAAGTTTGAATTCCTGCCCCTTCCCCTAGGATGGAGTCCGTACGGGCTAAACCACTCAAAGATGGTGATGACGACAGCCACGAAGTGAAGGGTCACGAAGGTCATCAGCCAGTTGTCCCAGCGCAAAGTTTCTGGTGGAAATAACCGTTAATAGACGTTAGGCATTGATTTCGGATACCATTATCTCCAATTAATGGTTGCCAGGAGGCTGCCAAAGCTGCGGTGGTCGTTGAGGTTAGCTGGGCAACGTTTGGTGAAGCCTCGATCAATACGGTAATCTGGGTAGTAATGTCAAGGTACCAACCACCACCGCATGAGCGCACACCGCCTACCGACTAGTGCGTCTCGTTATTCTAGGGTCACATTTCCAAGCCGGGGCCCGACCGGGCAGTTTGCGGGAACGAAAAGTATGATATAAAGACGAAAAAACACAGAAGGGTTTAAAAGATAATAGTATGATAAGGAGAATTTGTGTTTATTTTAAATTTTCCTTTCGGGCCCCGGCCGTACGTTGCCGCCCCTTTCTCCGGGCGAACAGTATGATAAAAAAGACAACAAAACACAGAAAAGGTTTAAAAGATAATAATATGATAATTAGAATTTGTGTATATTTTTGATGTGCATTCTAAATTTTCCGTTCATTCAAACAGCCCGGCCGGGGCCCGGCCGTTGCCACCCCCTTCTCCGGGCCACACTACCCTGTCCTTGGTGCTGAAAGCACTATCGTGGCGGTAGTATGACTGGGGGTTCAAGGCGTTTGAGCAAAAATCGAGGGGCCATGAAGCGAAAAAATTTATGACTTTGTGGGGTCGTGTGGCGTAAATTGTAGCGTGTTCGGTTCAGAACCAAGAGGTTCCGGGTTCGAATCCCACCCATGCCACCGATCTTGTGCCCTTGTACACTGCACGTGTGCTTGATCTTGTGTGCCTGATCTTGTGCCTTTGGGCACACTCAGGTATAAATGGATACCCAGCTTAGGTTAGGGACGTCCCCCGGACGTTAAATGGAGGTCTCGTGTTTGGGGAGAGCGACACCCCACGCACGCTAAAGAACCCACCGCACTTCGAAAAGAAGAGTAGGGGTCCTCATGGTATTCAAACCTAACAGTCTGGTCTTAAGCAGCTCGGTTTACCGATTATGCGTAACAAACAAACAAACAAACAAACAAACAAACAAACACTCGTGCATACGTACCTAGGAACCAAGTGAGCCGGGGACTGTCCGTCCGTTTAGCCACGATGATGCCGATTCCGGAGTGGGCGAACGGCTCCGTGAAGTCAATGACGTCGTAACGGTTCATGGTGGCGCTGATCGGCCCGATGGCCATCTCGGCGTTCCCGTCCATCAAGTCCCGCACCATCCCGTTCCACGTGCCGTTCACGTTCGACCCGTACTTGGAGTCCGCTACGTGGTACAGCTCGTACTCTAACCCCAGATCCGTGGCGATGGCCTCCATGAGATCCACCACCAGCCCCTCACAGCACTTGATGATGTAGGTGGAGTTGGTGTCGTCGTACTGGTACAAGTTGTCGTCGTCCGTCGTCTCGATGGTGAACTTGTGCGTCGTCCTGTTGCCCACGGGGATCAGGCACTTCACGCGAGAGTTGCAGGGATGCTGGGAGTCCAGGAGAGGCGTGACGTAGGTGAACGGCTTCTCGGCGATCGTGACGATGCGCTTCTTCCCGAGGCTGCCGGCGAACAGCACCAGGTTGTCACCGGCGCCCGACTTGAGCCGAAGCGTGCCGTCGTCCCATTGTCCGACGGTGGTCCACACCATGTGGCCGTCGTCTTCTCTCTTCAGGTCTAACAGGTCGTACGTGGCTCGGGTGGACATCCCGTTCTGATCAAACTGGATCAGACTGCCCCTGCTGCGCGTCTTGGTGTTCAGCACGTGTCTACATTCGTAACGAAAAACAAAGAGAGGGTAAACCGGTTGTGCTGTCTTCATCGTCAAGCATTGATCGTCAAGGTAGCTAGCTGTTTGAAAATATCCTGGTCAATCAGCAAATTTGATCACTGTTCGGCAGATGCCTGATTTTATCAAAACCGTAAACACGTGCAGATTCTAAGAAAACTATCATTGCTCCTGGCAAAGACGTTTTGATAATAATCGTAGTCAATCAGGAAATTTGATCGTTGTTGGACAGATTGCGCTCTTGAAAGCCTGATTCTATCAAAACCACTTCAACTGTAAATACGTGCAGATTCTAAGAATACCATCATTGCTCTTTCATCAAAGACTTTTAACTGATGTTAGAGTGTATTGGTACTTGTGATGTACAGAGGGCAATGTCGCTTCATCAAAGACTGGCCAACATATCATCACTAAAGTCCATACGGTCTGGATCACCCACACATAAAAAACAGGTCTCTTTGTAAGAGATAGAAACACAGAGAAACAGACGACATGGAGCACAGGACTCCAGGAGCTAGAATGGCTCACAGCAGACGATCTAGTCTACACGTATGAGACGAAGGACAGGGGTGGGAGGGGGGCGATTTCTACAAAGACAGGAGTATAATATGACAACGGACGTTTAGAAGATGTAGATAGCGGCCAACCATTTGAATCTCGAGATAGAAGGTAGAAGGAAGAGAGTATACAATACATGTTCCAACCAAAATGTTCAATTTTAGGCATATTGTTCATATTCAGATACACAGACCATGGTAGTGAAGTATTGTCAAGTTATTGCAAATTCATGCCATCTTCTTTTAAAAGCCTAACTACAAGTGATGGGTATACATATAGTGACAGACAGCGAAATCAAACGAGACAGCTAGTATACTGTAGAATTCTCGTTGTTGAGTTGAACATCTTCTTTGAACAGTCAAACAGTCAAATGTTTTGGAATAATAAGTATGCAGACAACTATTCATAATTGAAATATCAAACGCTAGGAGGAATTGCAGACATTCCGTTGGATACTTTTCGTCTTAGGCCACACCAAGTAATTTTAATGGATGACGTCCGATTTTGGCCTGTTCACACACAAAAAAAACCCAAAAAATTCCGCTTCCTGTAACTATGACCAAAGATGCACGACAGTGATAAGGGAAGATGTGATTAAAAGAAAGAAACATGACAGGACGACAACTGCTGTTCCATGATTTAGTGCTGTTTTTATGACGAATAAAAGACCTGTTACCTCCATGAAAAATGGAGGTATTGGTTTTGGCGCGTCTGTGTGTGTGTATGTGTGTGTGTGTGTGTGTGTGTGTTTCCGCACATTTGTAGTCAGCATAACTTCAGAACGCCTTCATGGATTGTGATGATATTTGGTATGCTGATAGGTCTTAAAAAGCCAAAGGTCAAGGTCAAATATGGGCTTCCTGGTGACTGACCTTGGTACTGCAGCAGAACTTCCGGGAAAACAGATGTGCGGGGTGGCATGGAAAACAGATGTGTGGGGTGGCAGCGCCTGCCCGGTTTGATTAATGAGTTTCTCCCTCGGGAAAAGCCTACATGACCATACCCAGGCCAAAGGTGCTACTGTGTGTTTGAAACCAAAAACCTGTGTTATTTTGTTCTGTACTGTAGTGTACTGTGTAAAAACATTTAGAAAAACTCATATATTTCATGAAGGTATGAGATCTCCGAATTCTTGTTGGTTGTTGCACTCAATTTGTGTCCAAACATTTGTCGTTTCTTAGTATATTTCAATCTAGGCATCTTGTTTTTTCGGCCTCGCGTTGGATTTGGAGTCTCTGGAAGACGTCATCCATAAAATTTACTTGGTGTGGCCTTATCGTGAAAGTTCGATCTTTGTAACAGACTGTGGTGTGAACAAACGTGTCGCTACGAATGTCGACTGGGCAGACAGACAGGAACACACCTAACGGCCAACTGAAAACCATACAGTACCTGCTTTTAGCAGAGGACAGGGGCCTGATTATCCAGAAGAACGCACCGGGATAGAAACATGTTAATGCTAAGAATTATCTACCGCTACTGGGAACAAGATTAAGTTGGGAAAACTCAATCTGCATCATGCAAAAAAAAAGAAGAGAGAAAAAAATCCTACTAAGCGAACTACAGAGCAAACTACAATGAAAAAATATCGCCAAGGAGATCCTTGGAGGAAAAACCATCACTGCACCGGGAACAAGATCTGAACGGGTCACCTGATTAGATCTTGGGCCCAGTCAGAAACCGTCATGATTTTGCCGCCAAAAGAACTGCTAGATTAAATGACCTAGCTACAAAGCCAATTCTACGGTTAAGAATCAAGACATGCTGACGTTTGATACTATATAGTTTTATATACCAATAAATGAGGTTTTTAGTGCATTATCTTTGGAAGGGTTGGAAGCTAACGCATTCTAGAAACACAAGACCAACATTCAAAACATTATTGACAACTCAAAAAGACCTTCTACGTAAATCACAAACGTAGACTAACGTTATTGTCAGTCAACGATGGACCAGTGGCTCTTATAGAACGTGTATGTAAGAGCCACTTGACAATCGTTGCCATATACGTTATTAGTGAATACTCAGTATAAGAAAGAAGGCTACACCACTTACTTGTAAAAATCCTCCGATCCGAACTTGTAGCTGTCCGAAGCGTTATGGCAGCTCTTCCTGCGCTGCAAAGCTCCGTTCCCGTTGTAATCTCTATTGACTTTATTGAAGGAGTCCATTAGGAGAAACGTGCCATCGTAGATTTTGTCAGTGAGGGTGTCGTCGCTGTACCTCACTGCAACGGCTCCTACGGGGTAGTCCTCCAGTACGTGCTGGGATGTGGTGACGGCAGCTTGTGTGAGGATCCAGGCATGGTTGGAGCCTGTGAGGCCCAGAGTTTTAGCATCACGAAACACCCTTCTGACATCACTAGGAGACCCATGTAGAACAAACGCCCTGCAGTTACTCTGCTTCAAGTTCATCAGGTGACGACTCAAATTCTCGTCATCTCTCGCGAGAGAGATCTTCTTGGAGGCCTGCCAGTGTACCCCGGATGTGAGGTTGTCCAGTTTGGCCATGAACTCGTAGTCCATAGAGGTCTGGCCGATGACCAAGGCGGCGAAGCTGTACAGAACGTTCCGCTCCAGTAGGGTGACGATGGCGTGGGCCTGATGACCGAATGCCGGCTCCAACCGTACAACCAACGGGATGTCCAACTGTAAAAAACGATAAAAGAACAACATCATGAAAGTTCATCTGTGTTGGTAGTTACATGTTTAAAGTAAAGACTTTTGATCCAACACAAAAAATTCTCTCACCTAAAGCTTTCGACCAGTCACTCTGGTCTTCCTCAGTAGACTGACCCAGTAAAACTTGTCACGTGGCTTCTTTAAAGTGTGACGTCAACACTGGGTCAAAGGTATCTGGTAGACGATGTCGGCCCCCGTCGCGGTTCAATGAAGGTTGATGGGCCCTGATGTCTACCAGATACTTTTGACCCAGTGTTGACGTCACACTTCAAAGAAGCCACGTGACAAGCTTCACTGGGTCAGTCTACTGAGGAAGACCAGAGTGACTGGTCGAAAGCTCTAGGTGAGAGATTTCTTTGTGTTGGATCAAAAGTTTTAACTTTAAACAAAGAACAACATGTCATTAAAAATGGTAACACTACCATCAAAATACTTACCCCTGCTCCGCAAGGAGGTGGGGAGGCCAATAGATCTACACAAGTCTCGACCTAGTCTCGTGTTCTCGCGAGACTAGGTCACTCCGTGATCAAGACTTTCAGTGGACGTCAGAAAATTTCGATGTGCTTGCTACCTTTCGAAACAGTCACTGATTGATGAATATTCTACTAACTGGTAACATTACAGAGGCATTAAATAGCTACATGTCATATGCAAGAGTGTTCAAATGTCTCGGACTAAGTATTAAGGAGTCGCTTTTTTGGCATCATCGTGGACAGCCAAATAAGAAGTTAGATCATGTTTTCAGAACCCTTTAATACATGAAACCCCTACATTCCAATGCAAAGGTGAAAAGTATTTCCAACATTGGTATGGAATACCTTATAAAACGCACTAAAATTGTTTCACATCGTTACGTAAACATTCCAAAAAGAATAACCTACCTACAAATGCCATCAAAGTGATGAGCAATGATTCATCAATTGATTTCAGACTTCACGATCTCGCTATTTTCCTTCTTAAATGGTTCTTTTAGTTCCCTTCATTTACAGTTCCAGCATCTTGAGCATGGAACGTTCTTAAGGTCTCCTCGCCCAGACATATCCATCATCATATTTGTATTTATTAGCCCGGGCTCTTTTTATGATGTGTTTAATCCTGGCTTTAATGAACACGCTGTTCGAAGTAATCAGTTTCTCCGCGGGGGTTGGCCCTGGGTCCATGCGGGGGCCCGCAGCTATCTGTCACCGCCGGGCGCTTTTGTCCGACTCCGTCAGGGTTAATTGGAGGAGGACCGTGAAGCAGTACATCACGAGTGCGGTGTGATGACAGGGGACAGCCGGCGGATGCTGACGGGTCGGCTGCGGGTGAGCGCACGGGATGAGGAGTTAGTGAAATGAGGCAAGAAAAATTGAGTAGGTCAGGACTAGTGAGAAAGTATCCCCGTGGTCAGAAAGTGTGTGAGTGAATGCCATGTAAGGAAACTTCCGTTTTCCTCCAAATCTTAACAAGAATTAGTGAATGAATGACGACCTTTATTGCACATTTTTGCCACACTGGGCTAAATACAGGTCAAAACAAAACATGATTAAAAGATATATACAAAATAAAACTAGCTATCATTACATAAATTCAACTTCTCACTTTTCAGTTATAGTAGATCTAAAGGAACAGATATATGTTTTTCGATGGAAGGTTTGTCAAGTTGCATTAGGAAATTCCAAATCTTGATAATTGTGAAATTGATTAAATTTTTCCCAGCTTTGGTGCTCCTCTACTTTTTCCTACCCAAAGGCAATAGGGGCTGAGTACGTGGAGCTGTACAGATCGCCCCCAAGCTAGCTCCATAGAGGCGATTAGTGCAGCACCTTCTCCCTAGGTCTCGAGGGCTGTTGTCAATACTTTGTGTCTAGGACACGGTATTGCAAGATGGTGCCCATCTCTCTAATTTAAGCTTTCCATGCCCGTAGCCAGCAGGGGGGGTTCGGGGGGTCCGGAAGAACCCC
>NW_017803976.1:2052546-2055910 GCF_001625305.1 Branchiostoma belcheri
TCAACTTTTTGGTCCACTTTTTATGTAAAGGTCCACTTTTTATGTAAAGGTCCAAGATTTTTCTTGAAAAGATGAACTGGAATTTTAGAAGGTTCATTTTTCAAAATTTTCAGGGGGAGCCTGCCCCCGGACCCCCCTAGGAACCTCCCGCCTTCGGCGCTCGAGGTCCCCTCAAGCAGTGGGGGTCTCCCCCATTCAAAATCCTGGCTACGGGCATGCTTTCACCGCCTTTTACCACCCCAACAGGAGTCAAATACACCCATTTTACACCTGGGTGGAGTGACAAAGGTTCACTGAAGTGTATGTACCAAGGTATGTACTAACGGCTGTCCAGGAATGTCAGGAATCGAACCCGTGATATCCCGATCTCGTGTCCGCCAGCCCAACCCCACATCTATCTGAAGCCTCTCAACCACACTGCATTATCCTATCTAAATTCATCTCCAAATACTCCACGGTTTTTCTTCAGCCCGAAAACCCAGGGAGCGTGACATGAGAAGGATTAGGCCATGTTGATTTGATTATATGGATGACATCCTCCGGGAACCCCAAAACTGATGCGCGCGTGCGAATAAAAAAATGTTTTGCAAAAAAAAAAGTTGCTTTCATTATGACATGTACGTGGTTTTGAAGGTTTAACAAATGACACAGAATATGGTTTGGCGAATAATCTAGTCTTCAAGTTCATTTCTTTACAATTTCGTGTCATTTTTCGTTTGATTTTGGCATTCTACGACATTGGTGTAGTTTTTTTTTTTTGGTAACTTACGGTATATTTTTGCTCATTTTGCAACTGTTTTGTACGATTTACAGTATGGTTGAAAACTTTTTTTTTTTGGAAACGGCCGAAAATTCATGCGCGCGCGGATGTCATCCATATCATCAAATCAACATGGCCTTAGTGTGGAATCATCACGGTTATTTTTCATGACTACGGGAAACTTTTTATCGGTGATGAAGCCTCCATCTTATCTGTTATTCTCTGCCGTGCAGGTGTCTCGTGAGACCGGGCACGTTCTGCTGGTAAGGCAGATATCCCGATTGATGCACGCCCCAGAACACTCCACAAGACTACTGACTCAGGTGGATGGTGCATCTGTAGACCCGGGGGACCCGGAGTAAGTGGTAAAGTTTTACCGCAACTTCTGCTCTTTTCAGGCAGGGATGGTGTTGTTACTGCTTGATTGCACTTCGTGACGCTTTAGCCTTAGTGTGATATAGAGTCGTATTTACGCCAAAAAGCAGTTACTCAAGCAACTGGATATGATTTTGGAAAATCATTGATCAATCAATGAAAATTAAAATCATTGATTTATTTTCCAAAATCATATCCAGTTGCTCGAGTAACTGCTTTTGGGGTATCGTATTACCTGGATGTCTAACCTTCATCGACGTAGATTCGTATTTGCCTGCATATATATGTAAAATGGAGGTATTGTTTTTGGTATGTGTGTGCGTGTGTCTGTGTGTGTGTGTTTCCGCATATTTCTGGTCAGCATAACTTAAGAAGACCTGAATAGATTGTTATCATATTTGGTATGTGTGCAAGTCTTGACAAGACGAAGGTCAAGGTCAAATATTGGCCTCTTGGTGGCTGTCCTTGGTACTGCAGCACAAATTCCGGTTTTTGTATCTTCAGTTAACGTTCTGGACATGTTATAGTATTTTGGTGGGAGAGAGCTTTTTATGTCAGAAAACAGTTTTCCTGGTTCGATCCATCTAGTAGGTTGTTGTTTCTTCCAAGCTAATCGTTTATATTGGTTGTTTTTTATATGAATCAAAATTTTGTTCAGGAACCAATTGTTACTGCTTGAGATTAAAAAGTTCTTGCTTGTTATTTTCGAAAACGAACAGGCATGCCAAAGCCTTCAAGAGGCTGTTAGTAACTGTATTTGGGCCAGCACAGTCTATATATAGGATATTGTTTTGACGCTTGGCAGTTTCAGGATAACTAATGGTAACTGCTTAGAATGATGGCTATGCTACGTGAAGGCACTCTGGATTAAGGTAACCTACTTGGGCAACAGATAGAGTTCGTGTCTTTTTGTGGGATTCTATAATTGAGTCTTGAGACCACGTACAGAGTACGTGCAGCTAGGTCTATGGAAATCAATTTCTAATGTCTTTTACCACAGTCGCAAATGTGTTAGTGTAGTTTGGGTCTGTGAAGGATTCCCAAAATAACACATTTGTCTAATACGCCCATATATCTGGCAAGAAAAATTGAGTAAGTCAGGACTAGTGAGAAAATATTCAGATGGTCATAAAGTGTGTGAGGGGATATGTCGAAACAGTAGATGTCCAATAATAGCAATAGCCTGTTGCTTGGCGCTGTGTGTACGCCGTTACGCTTCATGGTCAAACACCAAAACTTTTGTTCCCTCATTATGCTTCGGTCCCAATTGAAAAAAGGGGCCCTGTCGGGTAGTTCCCGGGCTATTTTATGGCACTTTCGGGCGTGACACCCCGCGGATACCGGACTATTTTTGGGCCCGGCGGGGCCCCGAGAATGATTCAATTCTAACTTAAATTCTACCCGGGCCCCTTTGATAAAAAGACGCCGTGACCTCACCGTAAGAACACCGGGAGGTACCCCCACGGTTGCCAGCAGTCCACCGGGACACATTTGTTACGTCACAGACCATATGAACAGAATAAAGGTGTGTAATTCGTAAACCGGGTAAAATGTGTGACGTCACAGATCAAATGATCACAACAAAAGCGTAAATTCTGGATTACGTATAGGTCAGTACAAGACATCGTCAGACAATATACCGGGTACCTGCCGGAGACCGACCAAAGAGGGTGACAACATTTTTAACAAAATGCTACTGAAGGAAACTTTTAATTGTGACCACGACAGCCGATGCCCGCTCGACTCCTGAGCCCGACCGGGGCCGGCCGGGACTACATCCCCAACGGGCACCGGCGCAATTGGGACCGAAGCTTTACAGGCGCTTTCTACAGAAACATGTGGGACGTCACGAATGCGTTATTCCCTTCATAAATCGCCTGTCTCGAGGTCTTCCCAATCCCTGATCATCCGCTGGGGGCGCAGCTAAGCCTAGTACTTAGCACAGATAAAACGTCTTTTGCGACATTTTTAGCCGAACGTTCCATTTATAGTGATGCTTCACTGGTCGTAATACTAGAAACAGCGAGATGCTAGAATGTTCGAGAGCACGAACCAACAGATAAGAACTCGTTTAGAGATCCAACACAAAAAGTTTTCTCAACTAGAACTTTCAATCAGTCACTGTGGTCTTCCTCAGTAGACTGACCCAGTGAGGCTTGTCACGTGGCTTCTTTGAAGTATGACGTCAACACTGGGTCAAAGGTATCTGGTAGACGATGTCGGCCCCCG
>NW_017803976.1:2055930-2075333 GCF_001625305.1 Branchiostoma belcheri
TTTGGCAGTTTCAGGATAACTAATGGTAACTGCTTAGAATGATGGCTATGCTACGTGAAGGCACTCTGGATTAAGGTAACCTACTTGGGCAACAGATAGAGTTCGTGTCTTTTTGTGGGATTCTATAATTGAGTCTTGAGACCACGTACAGAGTACGTGCAGCTAGGTCTATGGAAATCAATTTCTAATGTCTTTTACCACAGTCGCAAATGTGTTAGTGTAGTTTGGGTCTGTGAAGGATTCCCAAAATAACACATTTGTCTAATACGCCCATATATCTGGCAAGAAAAAATTGAGTAAGTCAGGACTAGTGAGAAAATATTCAGATGGTCATAAAGTGTGTGAGGGGATATGTCGAAACAGTAGATGTCCAATAATAACAATATGAAGTAAGTTTAAACTGTAATTTCCAATACAACAAAAATTGGACTCACACATATTTTCGACTGTACAACTCCAGTCTTCTTCAAGGAATGAGCAATCCACCGCTTCCGTGACGTCACGCAGATAACACACGTGACTCCCTGAGCAGTGGATCATAGGTTGCAGAAAGTCTGTCGCGCCCCCCGTCTCTGTTGAGAATGCTCACGGAGTCACGTGTGTTATCTGCGTGACGTCACGGAAGCGGCGGATTGCTCATTCCTTGAAAAAGACTGGAGTTGTACAGTCGAAAATTTTGGTGAGTCCAATTTTTGTTGTGTTGGAAATTACAGTTTAAACTTACTTCATAATGACTTCTACCAACACAGATGAACTTTCAAGATAATAATAACAATAGCCTGTTGCTTAAGCTTGGTGCTGTGTGTACGCCGTTACGCTTCATGGTCAAACACCAAAACTTTTGTTCCCTCATCACAGGCGCTTTCTACAGAACCATGTGGGACGTCACGAATGCGTTATTCCCTTCATAAATCGCCTGTCTCGAGCTCTTCCCAATCCCTGATCATCCGCTGCGGGCGCAGCTAAGCCTAGTACTTAGCACAGATAAAACGTCTTTTGCGACATTTTTAGCCGAACGTTCCATTTATAGTGATGCTTCACTGGTCGTAATACTAGAAACAGCGAGATGCTAGAATGTTCGAGAGCACGAACCAACAGATAAGAACTAGTTTAGAGATCCAACACAAAAAAGTTTTCTCAACTAGAGTTTTCGATCAGTCACTGTGGTCTTCCTCAGTAGACTGACCCAGTGAGGCTTGTCACGTGGCTTCTTTGAAGTATGACGACAATACTGGGTCAAAGGTATCTTGTAGACGATGTCGGCCCATCGCCCTTCTCTGAACCGCGACGGGGGCCGACATCGTCTACCAGATACCTTTGACCCAGTGTTGACGTCATACTTCAAAGAAGCCACGTGACAAGCCTCACTGGGTCAGTCTACTGAGGAAGACCAGAGTGACTGGTCGAAAGCTCTCTAGGTGAGGGAACTTTTGTGTTGTATCTGAAGTTTTAACTTTAAACATGTAACTACCAACACAGATGAACTTTCATGATGATATAAGAACTCGCCCATACCGTTAATGTGTCAACTGCTCAATAACTATGGACTGACATCCTGACTACTGTCTTGTTAGTACATTTGAATCAAATGTCAACAATGATAGTCCTGGAAAATTATATTGTCTTCAACCTGTATATTTATTGGTCTTTTAATAACGTATTTTAGAATGTATACCTGTATTTTTTTTATATATGGATGTTTTATAAATTGGTTTATAAATCAGTTTTTAACTGCGAAGAATGTCCAGACTGTGCATGATGTACAAAATAACTAATAAACTGGTGGACGTATCAACCACTAAGTATCTGATACCAGCCCAGAAAAGAACATGAAACAGTCATGTCTTCAAATAGCAGAGTTATAAACCAAGGATTGAGGTGTTCAAAAACTCATTCTGTCCTAGAACTATCGCAGAGTGGAACTCACTGTCACCAAGTACAGTAGGGGCATTGTCATTAGATAGCTTTAAACAATGTCTATAGTTAGCTGTTCAAGGGTTAGGTGTGACAAGTAGATCGGTGTAATGTAGCAAGCTGCCGCCGCGTCGCGTGCCTGCGGAGCTGGTGTGTTACGCCGAAAGGCTGTTATACCGGCTATACAGATACAGAATGCTTCATCTTCACCCACCCCCCTCCAACCACGATGGCACAACTTCCGTTAATCTGACGCCTCCGGGTGATCTCAACATCACGAGGTCAGTCCTAAAATAGAATAAGTGCGAATTGAAGTTTTAGTCCGGGAGGGGAGATGGGTATCACCGGGGGCGGCGATAGAAGGCATTATGATCGGTCAGAGACACACATCACTTGCCTGTAACCAAGATTTTGGTTCGGCTATAGGGGGTGCTAGCCCATTTTTTTACCAGAAGGAAAATAGATGATGGACCTTTCGGTAAAAAAATGGGCTACAGGGGGTGCTAGCCCACTTTCTTACCGAAGAGATTTTAATTTACTATTTGGTAAAAATAGGCTATCGGGGGTGCTAGCGAGAAAAAGACTAGATGTTTTCATAATCTGGTAAAAATTGCGTCATTGTCTGTTTGCAATCTTAAGCTTAAGTCCATTTCTATGCAGTTAGCATTGGTTGGGGGTTCTTCTTACTGTCCGAGGGACCAGCGAGCGCCGTAGATGCGAGCTTCCTAGGCGGTTCCGGGGGCATGCTCCCCTCGAAAATTGTGAAAATTGAACCTTCTGAAATGGCATTTCCTGCAATATTGATACAAATCAGCTAGTCCACCTTTTAAAGAAAAATCTTGGACCATTAGGCCAGACCGATTTAATTTTATGGATGACATCCTCTGAAGACCCCCAAACTAGTGCGCGCGGGCGAATAAAAAAAAATTCCAGCCAAAAATAAAAATGCCACTGAACCACAGGAATACAAAGCTGGTATTGTGAATTCCCGACAGTACATAGTGACGTATACGACAAGCCGGCACATGCTGGCTTTTTGTGGCATTTATGAATCGGTACTATACTTATGTACTGAGTTCTTGAGTCGTGGAGCTTCGAATTCGATAGCTTGGGTGCCCGGCTCCGTTTTGTCGCTGACTAGCATGGACTACCCAGGCCTAGAGCCAGGCCAGAGCCTCGGTGGAGGTGATCTTTTTTTTTTTTTTGTAGAGCGAAAGGCGAAAATCAATCCGCGCGCGGATGTCATCCATAAAATTAAGGCGATGTGGCCTTAGATAAAAAGTGGCCCTTCCGATCCCCTCCCCACCCCGGCTACGGGCATGTCATCACTTAATGGGAGGGTAAGGGAGTAAGAGAATAGTAGCAGACAAGGTTATCAGACAAGGTTAAGCATTGGCAACATTTGACTCAAGGAACACCGATGGCTTCTACCAACAAGTTAATGCTTTCAACAAAACCTCAAAGCTATCTGCAGATATAGCTCAAAGTTCTGTGGAAGTCCTAGGGATTTAAAGCGATTGATTCTTGGATTGTGAAAGGTGCAAAAGTGCAAACGCCTTTGCTTTTTCCTATCCCAACATTTATTACAAGAAAATGGCGACTTCACACTCAACTTTTTTTCACCAACGCAGACAAACACATGAACAGGTATACTCATTTTCACCTGGGTTAAGCGAGGAAATTCGTGTAAAGTGCCTTAAATTTCCCAAGGGCAGAAGATCGGTGGCATGTCAGGATTCGAACTCGGGACCTCTTGGTTCCAAGCCTAACGCTCTGTCGTTGCGCCAAACGACCTAGATTTCCCCAGGACAAGACGTCCGTTATTCAGGCCGGGTAATGATCCCACACAAACTGGCTACCTGATGCGCGGTCGTACCGGACACAACTAATTGCATCTGAGTTCCAGCGGCTTAGGCCACAGCAAGTAATTTTTCTGGATGACATCAGCGCGCACTTTAATTTTCGCCTGATTTTGAAAAAAAAACACGAAATTTTGTTGCCTTCTGACGGTGGTCAACGTGCCAAAAATGGGCAAAGATGTCTGTTGCCATGCTAGAAGGTGGATGGCAGATGACTATAAAGAGAGGAGACAAGAAAAGGCTCTGATTTAATGTTTTGTTTCTTACTTTGATGCAGTGATATGTGATGTTGGCTGTGTATATGTGATGTTCCCACTGAATCAAAACCATTTCTACAATGATTGAGTCAAAATTTTGAAATGTAGAAACCTTGTTTTTTTCGGCCCGCCTTGTTTTTTTTTCGCCCACTCGCATTAGATTTTGAGTCTGCGGAGGATGTCATCCACGAAATTTACTTGCTGTGGCCTTACCGACTGAACAGGCGGTTCAATGAGACCAATTTGCTGGGAGAGAAACGGCCGCTTATTATTCAATGTGGCCTCATCGTTTGGAACGCTAAATGATGTAGCCGTGCTATTTAGTACACACGGTGGTTTTCATTAATTTGTATGGACAACAACGCACAGTCTGTTCAGTTACTATCTTCGTTATAACCTCCGGGGTAGGAGACATCCTTCCGCGGAAGGGTTTTGTGAGAGATTTAGATTTTCATGTTCGCAGCTGTTTCTAGCGTTTGGGTGGACGGATTCTTTTGAGACTCGGTTTATGTTTTGCTATTGGGCTGTAGATGATGCACGGTCTTTTGTTTTGATGCCTTTTGGTGGTCCCAAAACACCCCTTTGAGCGTGAAAGTGTTCGCGACCGTTGACCTTTGGCGTTTTTAAGCTATTCTCAGTCTGGTCCACGTATATGACCCCTCACACAGAGGGGTGTCCGGTCTCGATAAATTCTTTGTTTAAAACCCTATATGAAAATATACAATAAAAAGCCCGGAGGTATAAAATCTCAGATTTTACTTGTTGAAGATAATGTCGGTAGATCATTACTACAAACGTATTTTGACAGACTTCTACAATTAAACATTCCATTCTTAGATATTAACAACCTATCCGATAGTGCTACTGTGTATCTGCTACTTAATGGATCACCTTTACTTTCATCTAAAGTCAACTCTCAAATACTCATCTCAACCAACAGCAAAAGACTATATTATTGCTAAAGTCTCCCAACCCATTTATTTTTCAAAGAGTCGGACAATTCATCTCCCACTGCCTCCTGAGAAGAAGTCAAACCCCCTAATAGCATGGCAAGAATAGTTTAATAGAATAGAATAGATTAGAATAGAATAGCAGTTACTTTGTTCCTATTACCTGGTCACATATTGTATATCTACTTTTTACCCTGTATGTATACCAACGTTATTAGGTTTAAGTAGAGATAGTAGGTCCGATAAGTATATCGTACACGTAGAAGTTGTTAGCAAATAGTCTTATATCACCACATTTTTCTTGTTAATGTCTGTATACAATTAGCCCTCGGGCATGAATTTGCAATAAACATAAACATTATAACTCAGCTATATCTCTCTGATACTAATTAATTTAACAACTGATTTATACTTCTGTATTCAATATCTTAATATCTAAACTCTGTTCTCTTGTTACCTGGACGATACCCAAGTTTTGTGCTGTAATTTTTATTTTATGTCTAGTGGTGATGTTAATATAAGCATGTTGCTTGAGTGCGTCACCACTATATGTATGATATTTTTGCATGTTGAAATAAAAAAAAAATTATCGCGCCGTCTTACATATTATTAGGCTGTGCTCAGTTATTACACTTATGAATGCGATCACTAACAAGGCACATATAACATTACCTAAAACAATCTCAGATACTCTTACTCTACTCATGTCATGTTCCGACTAAACTTCCCTGTATATAGGCCAGTATATATCCAAAGCTTAAGTTAAAAGAAATCATATTATATCCGATTCAACCAACTGATGTACACTCTAGTTTATACAGTCATATATAGAACTCAAAACATGTACATTATCATGTAAGCCATGTTCCATATACATACATGTACTATATTACCTTTTTGAAATAGTATAATGTTATTTTCCATACATAGAACTTGTAGGTAATACTGTAGACGTGAGAGTAGATGCTAGCTAGATATGTAGTACTGAAGAGTTTGCTATGCATTGTACCCGTTACAATTGTTGTGCAATAAAGATTGACTATTGTTATTGTTATTATTGTTATTGTTAGGATTTGCCAATTTTGTAGCTCAAACAAAGTAGAAGATGAAGCCCACTTTGTTATTGATTGTAGTTTATATAGTAATGAAAGAAATGATCTTTTTAGATATATTACTAGTACGTTTCCATATTTCAAACACTTGCCTAATATTGAAAAAATTATCTTTCTTATGCGCTTTGATCATTCTGTACTATACAAACCCATCTCAAATTATATTTTCAACATCACAAAGAAATGAGAAGAAGCCGAACCCCTGTATTAGAGTAGTTTTAGAGCTGTTTATACTACAAACATGTATATTACCTATTTCATCTGTTGACTTGTACTTAGCCCGATAGGGCATGAATGTACAATAAAGGTTATTACCTCCATGAAATGTGTCATGGAGGTTATATTTTCAGTTGCGTTTATCTGTCCGTCTGTTGGTCAACAAGATAACTCAAGAACGCCTGGATGGATTGGTTTCATACTTGGTGTGTTGGTAGGGTGTGACGAAAACTGGAAATGATGAGATTTTGGTCCCCCTAGTGGCTTCCCTTGGTACTGCAGCGCAACTTCCGGTTTTGATATCTCGCGATCTGGACATGCTAGGGTCATGAAATTTTGATGGAAGGTAGCTCTCGTGCTTGGAAAGAAGTCATATGAGTTTGGGCCCCCTAGCGGCTTGTTCTGGAACTGCAGGGCACTTTCTGGCGAAATGTTTAAAAGCCAATAAGTCCAGACAGGAACAACATATTTTCATTATTTTTGGTGTGTAGGTAGCTGAGAGAGAGATGTACATAATTAAATGCAAATTATGCAAATGAGGACTTTATTTGCATAATTAATGAGGAAATTCTATAATTACAGTTGTTTTACTATTATCTCGCGATCTGGACATGCGTAGGGTCATAGTAAATTTTGATGGAAGGTAGCTCTCGTGCTTGGAAAGAAGTCATATGTAGTTCGGCCCCTAGCGGCTTGTTCTGGAACTGCAGGGCACTTTCTGGCGAAATGTTTAAAAGCCAATAAGTCCAGACAGGAACAACATATTTTCATTATTTTTGGTGTGTAGGTAGCTGAGAGAGAGATGTACATAATTAAATGCAAATTATGCAAATGAGGACTTAATTTGCATAATTAATGAGGAAATTGTATAATTACAGTGTTTTACATTATACTACTTACATACATGTAATGTATGTAACCTATGGCAGGCGGAATATCAACAGATACTAATCATGCAAATGATGACCTAATTTGCATAATTCATGCGAAAATTCTATGATTTCGTAATGGTGAATGATGAGAATGTCATACTTGGGACATCTGTAAGTTAATCAAAAGTTAACATACATCACGATGCATATATCATGTTAATGCAGAGGTCATTTGCACAATTAAAGAAGAAATTTACATTTACATATCAAGATCATATTTCATGGAGGTATGAGATCTCGGAATTCTAGTTATTATTATGTTATTGACCCTAGCTACGCATGCATTTGCATGACCCTAGCATTTGCATGCTCATGGACTGCCATACCTAATGGTGCTCCATTTATAACTATTCCGGCCTGCAGGAAATTGTGGTGGTCATTAAGAGATAAGATGTAATGTTGTTGGGGAAAGGCGCGATGCATTTTGTATTGCAAATGGATTACCGTATCAATGCTAATGGTTTTTACACTCATCATGGAGACTGCTGTGTGACGCAGATATACCTGCACGGCCACGGCAATCGCCGTTTGCATCAATGGTTAATGGGCGAAATGTGATAAATCTAAAACAGGCGGGGCTGGAATTCTTGGACGGTGTGTATGGCATGTTAACCAGTGGCGTCGGGTGGTGTAGTGGTTAGAGCGATCGACTACGAACCAGGAAACCTGGGTTCGATTCCGAGTCGTACCTTGGGCATGTCTGAACATGCGCCCCGACGTTGTGCCCTTGGGCACTTAACACGAATTTCCTAACTCCACCCAGGTGTGAATGGGTACCTAACTTCGGTTGGGGAAAGTCGTATTGGGGTCACCTGGCGCCGAATGGCTGCCGTATAGACCCTTGCGACAGTTCCACAATATTTGTGGAACAAATATGTGTATCATATGTATTATTTGATTGTTGTGATTTGTCTTGATTATGTAATACCCTGCATCAATTCAGCCGTATACAGGCTGCGACTGCACGGGTACTGTTTGAACAATAAAAACCATTTATTATTATTATTATTATTATCCTACCATAGCAGTTATAGTTTTTATTAAATAAAAAACTAAGCTTTAACTTCTAACACTTAGACTACAGAATTGGACTTACCCAAATTTTCTCATTCAATTTGTGTCCTAACATTTGTCGTTCCTTCGTACATTTTAAATCTAGGCATCTTGTTTTTTTAGCCCTTCTTTTCGCGGTCTCGCGTTAGATTTAGGGTCTCCAGAGGACGTCATCCATAAAAATTACTTGGTGTGGCCTAAGTCAGAAACATCGTGTTTAAGACAAGCTCTCTCATTATTGAGAGTGAGGAATAACCAAAGTTTATTTTTTATGTTTATTTGATAAATCAAAGTGCAATGGCAGATGTTTCTTGCGATGTGGTCGAGCGGATGCCATTTCATGGTCCAGCGCATGTGTTCCACCAGCTGTTGTTATACCATGATTAGGCCACAGTAAGTAAATTTTATGGATGACATCCTCCGCAGACTCCAAATCTAATGCGAGAGGGCGAAAAAAAAAACAAGGCTGGCCCAAAAAAACAAGATTCCTATATTTTGAAATTTTGACATCATGAACCTTGTTGAACAAGAAATGATACCTATATGGTACTAACTTTACTGCCAACATCAATTTGTCACTACAACAACTTTAAAAAGGGAAAGTTTTCAATCATTGCACAAATAGTTTTGATTCCGTGGGAACGTATAACAGGAATAAAATACATCACTGCATCAAAGTAAAAGAATAAATCAGAGCCTTGTTTTGTCCCCTCTCTTCATGTTTATCTGCCATATACGTTCCAGCATGGCAAGGCATGCCATTTTGTCCATTTTTGGTATGTTGACCACCGTCAAAGCGCAACAAAATTTCTTGTTTTTTTTTTTTCCTAAAATCAGGCCAAAATCAATGCGCGCGCGGATGTCATCCATAAAAATTACTTGCTGTGGCCTTAGCACACGTTTCCAAAGCCCCTGTCACACATTCCCGAATTTGGCCTCCCGAACGCTAGCCGAAAGCTCGCCAACCATGGTTAGGAGTAGGTCGGTTGGCGTTCGGCGAATTCGGCTACGGTTCAAAATGTTTCAAAATGTTCAAAACATTCGTGAGGCGTTCAAATGTTCAAAACATTCGTGGGGCGTGCGGGAGGTTCGATCATAGTTAACTGGTTTTCGACCGTAAGTCAGCAAAAAACCTGCCAACCATCCTGGAGTTGTGTAGCATCGTTTGGGCCGTGTTCAGGGATTTGACTCCAATTTAACTCAAATTCGTTTTGATTCATATACAGAAGATAGGCGTGGCCTAAATCTGGTCAGAGTGCTCCCGAACACCAGGCGACATGTTCGGGGACGAATTCGTCGGACGTTCGTCAATGTTTGACAGTCATTACTAACATGTATTGCCATGTTCCATTGCAGGTAATGTTTTTAAACATCGCAGAGTGTTCATCTTCAGTTAGCTGCTAATAGCGTGGCTAATAGGTGACTGAAGACAAATCATAGGCTCGTTCCCACTGATAGAATCGACTGATGAACTTCAAGTTAGGCCACACCGACTTAATTTTATGGATGACATCCTGAGACACCCAAACTATAGTGCGCGGGGGCGAAAAAAAAAAATCCGGCCAAAAATAAAAATGCTACTAAACCACGGGAATACAAAGCCGGTATTGTGAATTTGGCGCATTACATAGCGATGTACGTATACGACAGGCCGGCACATGCTGGCTGTTTGAGGAATTTATGAATTGACACTGTACGTATGTACTGAGGTCTTGAGTCGTGAAGCTTCGGTAGGCTGGGTGCTGTCCTCCAGAGTTACCACCGACTTCGTTGTCGCTTACCACCATGGACTACCCGGGCCTAAAGCCAGGCCAGAGCCTCGGAAGACGTGATCTTTTTTTTTTTTGAGATCAGGCGAAAATCAATGCGTGCGCGGATGTCATCCATAAAATTAAGTCGGTGTGGCCTTACAAGAATAAGTGTGTTAAAATGTTAGAAAGATTAACGTTGTCACACCGGCCTATATAACACACATGGATTATACATGAGGCACCGTGCGCGTCCTTGGAAACTTTGTATTCACCTTGTACTGGCATGAGTCGCTCCACGCCTTTTAGAGGCAAATCTCCCATCTCTCATGATCACAGCCTTCCCTTGCAGGCTCAGACGGGAAGGAGTAATTTTGATCTACCCCGGGTTTGTTGTCGGGGATGGAGACAACCTTTTGTGCTCGCGGAGGTACTCACACAACGTCGTGATTGTAATCATATCGACAATGTCGTCCCTGGATTAAACGATCGCAGAACGCACTGCACTCGATGCCTTCTGCAAAGACGTATTTAATTGAGATCCATGGAAAGAAATGTTCCTTTCGTAATTGCTTTTTCAGGCACTTCGTATTTGACTTTCAAATGTTCTACGCGGAGAGGTACCGCTTGGTAATCCCAGAGCGGATTCTGCTGGCAATTTGCAAGGTCCTACCATCTCTCTCCATTCTCTTGTTTTAAGGCCACACCAAGTAAATTTTATGGATGACGTCCGCGCGCGCATTGATTTTCGCCTGTTCCTAGAAAAAGACAACAAGAAATTCCGCTTCCTGTAACTATGACCAAAGAGTCACGACAGTGCTGCAAATCGTCAGATTGACGTGAAACCCGTAACGCGAAAACAGGACAGGACGACAACTGCTGTTCCACCTGACTTATTGCTGTTTTGATGATGAATAAAAGTCTTCTTGCTTGTTACACTGTGTCACCTCATTCAATTTGTGTCCTAACATTTGTCGTCTCTTAGTATATTTCTAATCTAGGCATCTTGTTTTTTAGGGCCCTTCTTGTTTTTTTATCGCCCTCTCGCATTAGATTTATGGTCTCCAAAGGACGTCATCCATAAAATTTACTTGGTGTGGCCTAATGGCGGTGGTCGGTGGAAATTGCGGGCATCCCTCTGCTTTTAGCCTCCTTAGGTGGCTTCTCGTAAGTGCCATTATCACTGATGGGGTCAAAGGGTGAGAGGCAATTTCAACAGGAGATACGCTTGATGTGCCCTCATTAGCGCCGCTTGTGCGGGAGAGAGCGGCACACCGTACCGGGTGTACCAGCCGCCGGGAGCCGGCACACGGGCACCGAGTCACCCGGCTGGCGAGGAGGCACAGACGTCCGTCTATCCATCAACGTCAGCCCGACTAAAATCAATTAACCTTTCAGCGGGAAAATAATCTCGTCTCGACAGCTCTGTACTGGCGAGACGGTGGTGGACCGGAGGGGTAGTTTTGGAGAGGAGGAAACACATACATTATGTCTGATAGATGGTATCGAACGCTACCTGTGCGTGGTTGTCTAGATGAAAAACACATTCATTACAGATAGAAGCTGGTTTGACAAACTTTTGTTATCCATGGATGACAACAGAATTGGGATTAATACGTTTTTAATGTCCTGTATGTGTCTACAGGAAATACAGAAAGAATTTGGTGAAAAACATGTATACATGTAAAAAGAGACTCTTTTACACAAACAAGTCTTTTATTCAGCTGACGTTTTGGTGACCATCTGTCACCTTCCTCAGGGCAATTCTGATTGGTTTAAATTGCATTGCAGTCAGAATTGACCTGAGGAAAGTGACAGACAGTCACCGAAACGTCAGCTGAATAAAAGACTTGGTTATGTAAAAAAGAATCTCTTTACTCAGTATCTTACCAACCTGATGAAACTATTCACGGATGTATACATGTAGCTGTGATACATTTTTTCCACGTCCAAAGTTCTGAGTCATCATAAAAATGTTTTAACAAAAGATTTAAAGAATGATTATGTTAACTTGGATCGCAGTTGCCATTTCCCCATCCAGCTGGCCAGTACTGTATCCAACCCAAATTCATGGCCTTGACAATGCTCGGCAAACCAAGTGAACGATATATTCGCTTATTAGCACACACAAATTCACCATCCAAATTCCTTGTTCCAAATCTTTTTACAGTGACGGTTTCTTTCCCCGTACGGCCAAGCTTTGGAATTCCCTCCCTGACAAGTGTTTCCCACCAACCTACAATCTACAGGATTTCAAATCAAACGTTCACCGCCATCTCCTGACATAGCCATGTTTCTCTCATATTTCTAGTTCAATGCCGAGAAGTGGTCGTAAAGGCCTTGCATTAAACCACTCCGTTAAAAAAAATCCTGTTGTTAAACCAACCTTTATCACAGTTATATATTTAAACTTTATCATCTCTGACGTCAACTATGAACTATAGACCACAGTTTCCAACACATTACAACTTGATCTAGAAATGCATCATTGAACTTCAAAACCACAAGAAGTAATATACTCAACTCCATGTCCCAGTAGCTTTCTATCTGTAGGGTTATGACGCAAACTGTTACGTGGTATTACCTAAGGCCACAGCAGGTAAATTTTATGTATGACATCCTCTGCAGACTCCAAATCTAATGCGAGCGAGCGAAAAAAAACAAGGCGGCCGAAAAAAACAAGGTTCCTACGATTTAAGATTTTGACTCAATCATTGTACAAATGGTTTTGATTCAGTGGGAACATCACATATACACAGCCAGCATCACATATCACTGCATCAAAGTAAGAAACAAAACATGAAATCAGAGCCTTTTCTTGTTTCCTCTCTTCATAGTTATTTGCAATCCACCTTCCGGTATGGCAACAGACATCTTTACCCATTTCGACATGTTGACCACTGTCCGAAGGCAACAAAATTTATTTTTTTTCTTTTCCAAAATCAGGCGTGAACTAATGCGCGCACTGTCTGATGTCAACCATAAAAATTACTTGCTGTTGCCTAACGCATGTCCCTGGTTGGTGTGATACATAGCTATGTAGCATCTTTCTTGGCCCTTAAAACGGAGGCCATGCGGAGTCCTGTTACGGCCACTAAATCTTTCTATCCTCCTTTATCATTAGCTTAAGTAGATGATGGTGCTTTATTCCACTATACGGACCTCAAGCTTTAAGAATGACTATCACATCCTACCATAGAGCCTGGTCATAAGGCCACAGAAAGTAAATTTTATGGATGACATCCTCCAAATCTAATGCGAGCGGGCGAAAACAAAACAAGGCAGTGCGAAAAACAAAATCAAATCAAATCAACTTTATTGCTCAACAACTGTAGCTGGTACAATATATGGCAAAGAAACAACAAGGGCACATATACACAAACTAATACTAAAATATATTTCTAACGCGCTAGTCCATAATAATACTAAAGCTAATCTATTGTGTTTTCTTAGGAAGAGTATTATTACATTCTGTAATTCAGAGGATATATCAGCTATTTACAATACGGTACAAGATTCCTACATTTTCCAATTTTGACATCATAAACCTTGTTAACCAAGAAATGATACCTGTATTGTGCTAAGTTTACTGCCAACTATTGCAACATCCATTGTCACTGAAAAATAAAAGTTTTCAATCATTGTACAAATCGTTTGATTCATTCGGAACGCCACATATAAAATTAAAAGGAATGAAATGAAATACATCACTGCTTCAGAGTAAAAGACAAAACAATAAAAACAACAGTTTGTGCTTATAAACCTGCATTTCCCCTCTGGTCTCTCAGTCACTGACGAAAGCTAGTGGATACTAGCTGAAACGTCTGACGTTTTCAAAATCATATCCAGTTGCTTGAGTAACTGTTTTTTGGCGTATCGGATTACCTGGATGTCTAACCTTCATCGACGAATAAAAACAATAAATCAGAGCCTTGTATTTTCTCCTCTCTTTATATTTATCTGCCATCTACGTTTCGGCATGGCAACAGACATCTTTGCCCATTTACGGCATGTTGAACACTGTCAGAGGGCAACAAATTTTTTTCCCCAGAATCAGGTGAAAATCAATGCGCGCGCTGGTGGTGTCATCCATAAAAATTACTTGCTGTGGCCTGACGTCATAAAGCGGATACAATCAGCTGATCTCTCCCACTACCTTCTGACGTCCCAGTTGAGTATAGTTGATATGACTGAACTGTGCAAAAATAGAAACGTTATTTCTTTGGGGACTGGTATCAATTTGACGGGTAACGTAGCCCTATAGGCAGGGAGAAATTTGCTGAATCAGCCGATGCACCAATGTGTCCTATAACTCAACTATTTATCTATCTTATTCACATTTATTTTTCGAGGATTGGGCAAAAAGTTATAAAACGTATCTAATGGCTCGCACAAGACCGTACGGATGTGTTTTATAACTTTCAACTTCATCCACAAACAGCGTTACAAACAAACGTTATCCAAAACATAAACATCTTGAAAAAGGTAATAGCGTAATCAGACTACGCTGTAGTATGTTATATGTGGACCATACAGGCCTGTAAAGTCCGTCTAATGGCACGCACAAGGCCGTACTGATGTGTTTTATAACTTTCAACTTCAACCACAAACAAACAAACATTATCCAAAACATAAACATCTTGCAAAAGGTTTTTACGTAATCAGGCTAGGCTATATGTGGACCACGCAGGCCTATAAAGTTCGTCTAATGGCTCGCACAAGACCGTACGGATGTGTTTTATAACTTTCACGCTTGTCGATTGAATCGTAAGCCATTTAGAGACTGTCAAGGCGCAGTGGAAAGTCGTCACTCGGTAAAGGTCGTAAAGTGGCGGGGAGAGGAGAACATCCGTCTTCCCTGACAGCCGCCATGTTTTTTCCCGGCCGCTTCATACATCAGTAACGGTTTCTGACTGAGATCAGAAGACTAGGAACCGGTGGCGGGCGATAGCAGTCTTTGTCGCCGCATACACGGGATCTCCATACGATGAATGGACACTTGACCCTGCCTTATCTCGCCAGGATGTGTCATTCATCAGGACTAGATAGCACCAAGGACTCAACAAAATGATTCTCTTTGAAGCTTTCAAGCTGGGATGTATGGGAAACATACTAAAGAGTCTTGCCTTGACATTATATCATATGGACCCGCCAGGAAGGCGCCATTCTATTCAGCTAGGTGGGAAATGTGATGGGTCGGCTATGGTGATCCCAGAAATATTCTTGGGGCTTCCATTGAATGAAATAAATGGTGCAAGAAGTCATTAAGAAGACATATGAGTTTCAGACCGACAGTAATTCTCATATGTTGATCTCTATATCCTGCTGGCTCCCAGCCACATTCTACGACCTTTGAGCCGCTGACCGTCAATTTTCCCCACCCACGTGCTATCAACCTACGCTGTCCGGACAAATAGATACACTAACCTACAACTCAGCCACTGAAAATGTCCAAAAGGCGGTAGGGCAAAATATACGAAAACTCATATCTAAGTTGTATCTAAGAATAACAACACTGAAAGCTAGTTATGTTTAACGAAGGAAAACAAAGTGTTTTTGCTCAGTTTCTTCCTCTTCTTCTTCCGTTTCAAACAAATAAGGTCAATGACCAGGACCAGACGTCTGTCACCATGGTAACTGGTGTTGGGTTACATAATGTTGCAAGTGCCATGCATAAGAGTTCAAGAGGGGCTGCATGGTCACCATGTATATGAGTGTCTTTGAGTAAGAATAAACAAAGCAGTAGCAGTAGTAGCTGGGCCATCTGAAGGTTAACATGATGCATTTGCTCAGTACTCAATAACTTCAGAAAGTTATATGAACAGAATTGTTACCATTAACCATAAACATCCTAGAACTATCGCAGAGTGGAACTCGCTGTCATCTAGTACAGTAGGGGCATTGTCATTAGATAGCTTTAAACAATGTCTAGAGTTAGATGTTCAAGGGTTAGGTGTAACAAGTTGATCGGTGCCAGCTGCCGCCGCGCCGCGTGCCTGCGAAGCTGGTGTGTTACGCCGAAGGGCGGTTATACCGGCTATACCGATACAGAAGCTGGTGTGTTACGCCGAAGGACGGTTATACAGGCTATACAGATACAGAAGCTGGTGTGTTACGCCGAAGGGCGGTTATACCGGCTATACAGATACAGAAGCTGGTGTGTTACGCCGAAGGGCGGTTATACCGGCTGTACAGATACAGAAACTGGTGTGTTACGCCGAAGGGCGGTTATACCGGCTATACAGATACAGAAGCTGGTGTGTTACGCCGAAGGGCTGATACAGATACATTAGAGGTGAAACCTCTTAGCAAGAATCAGCATATACATGTAACCACCACGCTTGAAGTCCAGGCGTAACTGGTGAGCTGTCAACACCTTGCTGCATGAGTGATTAGTTGATGCATTACATCGATATAACCTTCACGAGTCATTGTGCACATGAATTCAGTGTTGACGTATCTGACGTCATACGGAGGTCAGCAGTTGTTAACGGGTGTCATGCACAAGTAATCTGAGAGGCTTTCCTTTGCCCGTCTTTTATGAATGAATGAATGACTTTATTTCAGGTAATACCCATAATACAAACATAAAACCACATGAACATTAAACATACAACAATTTATACACATTTTTAAAATACGTATTTCTGAACTGACAGTCAGACCTCAATAGACTGCATATTATACTATTGTTGGTGGATAAAACTATTAATGAAGGAATAACACCTGCGTCTAGCATCGAATGTATCGGTCGAGAGGTGTACAAACATTGAACTAGCACTACAACCTCTTAACAACTTAAGGAGAATACGAAAACAATTATTGTATGCAACACGACACTTAGCTAGTACACTCGCATGAACAGAGTTTGTTTGTTTTTTTGTTTATTGGTTCGCATATATTTAAAAAAACAATAAAATGAACATATTACTGACAATAAAATAAAATGCTGGGGAAAGATATGAAGCCATAGTGGCTTGTCTGGGATCTTCCCCGACAAAATTAGTTAACAACTGAAATAATGCTAACAAATCAAATGGTAATAATAAATAACAATAAGTAATTAATAAATTTGATCAATATGATCAATATGATAATGGTAACAAAACAAATAGTAACAATGAGTAACAAAAGTGATTGATAACTGGACTCCAAACAAGTGAGAACAGTAGGTCATGAACAAAGTCTTTTTTACAACGGGAGAACAATGATAGAAAGGACAATTTTAAAGCCATCCAATGCAATTTCAGGGTGGCAAAACTGGACATCACTTTCACACCTACAAAACTGTAATGATTTTTATGTAGTTCAAAACTTCATTTACTGTACGGGTAGATTCTCGTAATTGATAGATCACCAACTGGTCTTGTTTGTATTTATCTTGGTTTTATCCACCTTGTAATTATGCATGTATCTTGTCAATGTGTTTCATACTCGTTGTACATTGTATGTTTTTGAGTAGAAGGTGTTGTATAAGCAACGTTTGCTTTTTGCCCAATACTCAATAAATATTTGTGAATAAATAAAAAAAAAACAACTGGAAATATTGGAGAAAGGCAATCTGTATGATATTAATACATACTGTCCCACTTAAGTACATTTGCATAAGAATTTCATACTTAAGGCATTTAAAACCACACAGAAACTTCCCCCAAAATGAGTCTTTTATTCCCAGGGTGGCACCCTAAAATCAGCCCAAGATCCTACAAGTGACCATTTTCGTCAACTTTTCTTTCCATTTTTACCATTTCCACCGTGTTTTACTGACTCAGTATGTAGATAAATGACAAGAATATTAACAAAAAATCTGGTTTTCAAACTGCATTGAGTGCCTTTAAAATTGACATAGGCCAGGTCTTCAGTCCCTGGGCGACTAAGATGATGCCATATCATATATTTGAAGGTTAGGCCATGTTGATTTGATTATATGGATGACATCCTCTGGGAGCCCCAAAACTGGTGCGGGCGTGCGAATAAAAAAAAAGTTTTGCAAAAAAAGAGTTATTTTCCTTATGAAATCTACGTGGTCATGAGGGTTGAGCAAATGGCACAGAATATGGTTTGGCGAATAATCTAGTATTCAAGTTCATTTCTTTACAATTTCGTCTTTTTTCGTTTGATTTTGGCATTCTACGACATCGGTATAGTTTTTATTAATTTTTTTGTAACTTATGGTATATTTTTGCTCATTTTGCAACTGTTTTGTACGATTTACAGTATGGTTAAAAACTTCTTTTTTTTTGGAAACGGCCGAAAATTCATGCGCGCGCAGATGTCATCCATATAATCAAATCAACATGGCCTTACTTTGACAACACATCAGTACACGGGTCATCAAGGCAGTCAAAACTGGTAGTACATGATCCACAAATACAGATGTTATACAAACATCGATAAAGAAATCTAACTGTAAAATACAAAACAAGAAATAACGTTAACATCTTTAATTGGTGGCAGAAGACAATACAATTTACACGTAGTACCAACAGATAAATATGCAAAAAAATATTCCTATCTAGATTGGCTGTTTTCATTCGGTTCCTAGAAAGGCTTCTGTACCCAGTAGCTGTCATTATTCAAACATTTGACTTCTAACGTTGCTTTGAATTTAGCAATCATATATACTTAACTAGCGGCCTGCTTGCACAGTCACGCATCAGCCACTGTATGAAATCTCGGGATCACCAGAGATGTGGAAAGGTCAAATGAGCAACGGTGTTAGCAGGGCACTCACGGAGGAAATCTCGCGAGAGGTCATAGGTCAGTGTCATGTGAGTCAAATCACCGGAAAAGTAGAGACTATGCACTGGTCATTCCTAACAGGATGGTCCATTTGAGATACACTCATGCATACTAATTGCCAACTCCTGTTGTTTTACTTTACCAGGCAGTGTAAGGATCTTTCTACATATCTGGCGGTGTGTTCAGTATTTCTTAAAATGAATTTCTCATTGCATACTGTACAGATTCCTATTAAAGACATCCAGTGCAGTTTTAGGGCTTGGAAACCTGATTTTTCAAAGCCAATATCCTAGCCATTTATCTACATACTGAATTGAAACTACACTATCAGCTATGTATATTGACCCTCAAGGAGCAAACATTCCCAAAACTCCCAAAATTCTGACGAAAAATGGTTACTGGAAGGGCCATGGGCTGATTTTTAGGGTACCACCAAGAAAATACAGGACTCAACTTAGTGCTTGTTTCTGCTTAAACCTAATGCAGTTGGAAAACATCGTTCTTACTTCCATGAAAAATGGAGGTATTGTTTTTGGCGCGTCTGTGTGTGTGTATGTATGCATCAGTGTGTGTGTTTGATAATGAGGTTCTCCCTCTGGAATAGACCAGATGTTGACCAT
>NW_017803976.1:2075353-2077147 GCF_001625305.1 Branchiostoma belcheri
GCCATGTTGATTTGATTATATGGATGACATCCTCTGGGAGACCCCAAAACTGGTGCGGGCGTGCGAATAAAAAAAAAGTTTTGCAAAAAAAGAGTTATTTTCCTTATGAAATCTACGTGGTCATGAGGGTTGAGCAAATGGCACAGAATATGGTTTGGCGAATAATCTAGTATTCAAGTTCATTTCTTTACAATTTCGTCTTTTTTCGTTTGATTTTGGCATTCTACGACATCGGTATAGTTTTTATTAATTTTTTTTTGTAACTTATGGTATATTTTTGCTCATTTTGCAACAGTTTTGTACGATTTACAGTATGGTTGAAAACTTTTTTTTTTTGGAAACGGCCGAAAATTCATGCGCGCGCGGATGTCATCCATATAATCAAATCAACATGGCCTTAGCTTTCTTAATTGAGTAGCTCATTAGAGAGGAAAATATATCCCGGCTCCAGATCTTACTTCAATGATATGATATGATATGATATGATATGATATAAATCTTTATTGTATGTTCTTGCCCAGATGGGCTAAATGCACAAATGTGACCAAATGTGGTCGAGAGGATAAAAAACATGACTATTGCATACTGGAACGCTACATTCTAATGCTAAGTGCTAGGAGTCTATACTAGTATATTACGACGATACTATATACTACCTACCATCTACTGTTAGTTGCCCTTTCTTCTCTCTTTTTGAAACATCTGGAAACATAATTAGGCCATGTTGATTTGATTATATGGATGACATCCTCCGGGGGCCCCAAAACTGATGCGCGCGTGCGAATAAAAAAAATTTTGCAAAAAAAAAAGTTCTTTTCATTATGAAATCTACGTGGTCATGAGGGTTGAGCAAATGGCACAGAATATGGTTTGGCGAATAATCTAGCCTTCAAGTTCATTTCTTTACAATTTCGTCTTTTTTGTTTGATTTTGGCATTCTACGACATTGGTATAGTTTTTATCAATTTTTTTTGTAACTTATGGTATATTTTTGCTCATTTTGCAACTGTTTTGTACGATTTACAGTATGGTTGAAAACTTTTATTTTTGGAAACGGTCGAAAATTCATGCGCGCGCGGATGTCATCCATATAATCAAATCAACATGGCCTTACATAGTTTGTCTATTGTACATTTGTTCTTGCATGACATCAAGTGACATCAATCATTACCAAATGATGAGGTCACCAAAGGTTGCCTCAGTATCAAATAGAAATTTTGAAGCTGGGTCATATATCTTCCGAAGACGATATTGAATTGAAATTCTGATGATATGCTGGAAGGGCTAATTATTGTAGAAAATAATGACTCTGCACCATGAAATTCTGCACGAATAAAGAAAAATATGATTACCAGTTTCAAACGCCTTCGGCTAGTCTGTCATGTGGCGACAGAACCGAGGAAACTTAAAAACGATATGAACGTTTTGGATTAGACATTGGCAGCTACTATGTGTCATATTTTTGCTGTAACAACCAACCAACCAACCAACCAACCAACCAACCAACCAACCAACCAACCAACCAACTAACCAACGAACTAACGAACCAACCAATCAACCAACCAACTAACCAACGAACTAACGAACCAACCAACCAACCACACAATCACACAATCAACAAACCAACTAACAAACGCACCAACCAACCAACCAACTAACCAACGAACTAACGAACCAACCAATCAACCAACCAACCAACCAGCCAACCAACCAACCAACCACCCAGCCAACAATCAAGCAACTATACATATATACACACACACACACACACACACACACACACACACACACACA
>NW_017803976.1:2077167-2085415 GCF_001625305.1 Branchiostoma belcheri
ACAGAGGATTGTAAAATGTGGGAAACGATGATTAAGTTTCAAGCTGATAGCAACTGCAATCGTTGATGCAGAAAGGAGAATTATCTTACAGGCCTACGGACCTCAGGTTGCCCTCTGGTGCACCAGTTTCTTGAATTGGTTTGGCTTGAGGCCAGGATAATAGAATCCGTCTAGCCGTCTTTGCCTTTAGTCCTCTATTCTCTCACAGATTTATCTGTTTTTGAGCATTTTTGTTTGATCAGAACATATTTCTGAAGTACACCTAATGAAATGGCACAAGTCCAAGTCATGAGAGGGCATTTTCGTCTTCCCCTTGTCACATGTTATGCATCCCCTGTGGCTTTTAATCGCCTAGCCTTAATACATTTATGGGGTTCTCCAAGCTTTGTTAATCTCTAGTAAGAAAAGGAGATCAAGGAAGAGATCTAGAACTTAGATCTATGGATGTCCAATATGGCGGACAGCGGCAATACGTATGCTATGTTCACGGCTATGGTTACAGCCTTCTTTGTAAATGGTGTAGAACTCTGGGTAAATCGATCTTTTTATCTCACAGTCGTTTCCCCAACATACAATAACCCGCATTCCGAAATGTCGTCTGATGATGACACATGGCGATCGTCTCCCTGAGTGCCGCCAGGGCTTTACCTAATGATGAAGTATTGCTTTATGACTTGCAGATATGGAGTATTAAGCTTAAATTGATGAGGCCTAACGATTCTCGGAGCTCTCATTAGTGCCTTTTCAACATGCAATTTTATGGTCATGACAGATTGGGCCTACAGTGAGAAGCCGAAGATCTAAACTAGATGTTGCAATCTGTTGTGCATAACCACGGGTTTTAATGGGGAGGCATGTACTACGGAAGGCTTTGCTCTGCATTGTGAGACGAAAGATGATAACCGTGTGGGGCAGAGGTAAGGTTTTCTGTCATAACTGTACGAAAGAAACTTACATGTAAATATTAATATTTGTACCAAATGTCAATTTGTAAATAGCCTAATCTATTGATGTGAAAAGTATGCAATTCAGCAACTTTACCTGGCTGCGATGTACTTTTTAAGGATCATGTTGGTCAAATAAACCAGTCATTCATTCATTCATAAAAAGTATGGATCAATACCATTGATAGTGTAGCCCGTATTGGATTTCTTATTTCAGGGTCAAACTGAACAGAAAATGATTTGAGACAAACACATTTTCACCCCCCCCCCAGTATTTAAGCGTTAGCAAAACTAGTACCATGTATGTTGTAGAATATAGTATAATGTTCGACGTAGAACCACATACCATTGTATTTTCTTTCTCCATACATGTTGTTTGTAACTGCAATTAGCCGTCAAGCATGTGTTTGCAATTAACCTTTCTATACACTTTTCGTTCAGAAAGCGGGATTGTCTCTGTAGACAATTTTGTACACTGGAAACGGTGATACCACAGCCAGGCAAAATTGACATGTACAAAACAGTCTGCTTAAAGTTTGTTTCTGCACATTTGGACCTCTTCAATTCAAAGAGTCAAGGGTTTCTGTAGATTCCACTCTTGAACGTTATTTAGAATAATCAATCCTGGCTGGAAGGCATCCAACACGAAGAACAGAGGCTGTTGAGTTCTATGGCGAACGCCTTTTACATTTATGTAAGAAAAACACATACGTCACCGTTACGTAAGGTACTGATAACTATCATTGTTGCCAGACATCCTGCGGCTGAAACGCTTTAAAACAATATTCCTATAAAGTGCTTTTGGTTAACATATGGCATTACCTCCAGCGTTGAATGCGTGGACGTCTGTTGCAAATTTAAGAGCAGTTGTCAGAGTTTCGGAGAAATCTTTATCTGTCTTTTGACGATTCTCATTGTCAAGCAACAAACGCTCGGCTCAATATTCCTACCAAGTGCTTTTGATTTTTAACATCTTGCATTACTTCCGGCGTTGGATACAAGGACGTCTTCTGCAAAAGAGCAGCTGTCAGAGTTTCGGAGAAATCTGTCTTTTGACGATTCACTGTGTCAAGCAACAAACTAAACTAAAAAAAGGTAACATTTGCAAAGCAAATGCACAATGTTTACCTTCGCGTATGGTCTGCTCTGTTAATTCGTACTCAAACACATTCATATACCGGTATATGGTCAGACAGAAGTGTAAATCCCTCCTGCTATAAAGTTGCAACATGATGTAACCCAACACTAGTTACCATGGTGACCGACGTCTGGTCCAGGTCATTGACCTTTTGTGATTCGAACGGAAGAAGAGGAAACAGAGCAAAAACAATAATATGTTTTCCTTCGGTAAACATAATAACGTTTTTTGACATGTCCTTTGTTTCTTATGCACCATTGGGGATCTCGCAAAGTTTGCGGCAAATGCAATATGGTTTGCTTTGTAATGTTACTACTAGTGACAGAAGGGTAGTATTGATCTAACATTACCAGAAAAGTACTTATTGTTGGCAGTAATTGATCTGTAACAGTAGAACCAAACCGTGTTGGACATTAGCTGATTGCTACACCATTTATTATGCGTTACCGGGATATAGGCCATCTGGTATTGGCAAAATAAACGGGGAACCAAATGGAAACGGACGGACCCTCATGAAAACTTTGTTTAATCGATAGTTTCCGTTTGTCGGTGAATGGTTTTACAGCGTTACGGCGAGCACGTAGGCAATGATGTAGACGGCAATGGTATGTGTACAGAATGACTAAGCTGCAGACCATCGCGAGTAAATCCAACTACTACAGGCTCTCGTTCTTCCCTCGTACCATCAAAGAATGCCCTTACTTTCATTTTCCTTGTTTTATTTGTACCGGTCACTTCTTTGTAATCAGCACATGTGCAGCTGCTAATAATCCAATTGCTATTGGGCTAAGCAGCATAATAGAAGAAGAAGAATGACAAATGCGATCATGGATATGGCCTTTCAGCAGTTTTTTACTCTTGGCTCTGGACAAAAACAACCTAGTCGTATGAGAACACTTGATTTAGATGGTTCTTATAGTGTCTTATAGGAGGTTATGCCTTGTGAAATCGTTTGGAAATGTGCATCATGTTGCCAATTATGGATTGTTATTCTGAGGTCTCTTGGGGATGGTGACCAAGAGGTTAGAACGAAAGTTAAATCCATTTCTATGTACCTCTTGGTTCTCCAGCACAACTAACTGTATTCAGAAAATGAAAAAAACTAAATAATTTTAAAAGCCTGTATCCAAAGATTACAAATCTAGGGGTATTTGGCCAGTCTACTATCATGCCAAATTTGATGTAATTTGGCCCAGTAATGAAGAAATTGTATCCATTCAACGAAATGGCAGGATGAGGAGAAGAAGGAGAAAAAGAAACGAGGGAAAACAATATATTTCAGCCATACCTATGGTAATGGATGAAATATAACTTAAACTCACGACTAGAAGGTTAGCTTGAGAAGGTTTCAAAGGCATCAACCATATTTCTTCAGCCAGAAAGGGTCGCCCCATGACCTGTACTTAGACTACTGTGACAGGAAGGTACATTAAAGACCTGTTAGTCATTTATTCACGTAGCCAGACGGTTACATGTCGCATAGATCAACAGTCTCCCAAAACAAGAGGTATGGGGTCTTAGAAGTTGAACTAACAGCCTCCAGTTTAATTCTGGACGTCCAATTTTCTTTCGGACTTATTCTCACATCTCTAACCTTGCATCTATTATGGAGCAAGTTTAAATTGCAATTTCCAACACAAGAAATTGGACTCACACAAATTTTCGAACTCCTTGTTCCGGACGTCTTTGCACGAGGGATTAAAGAGGCCATCTACATCAGGGCATTACAACCATCCCTCAACAGAGACGGGGGGCGCCACAGACTTTCTGCAACCTATGATCCACTGCTCACGGAGTTACGTGTGTGTAATCTGCGTGACGTCACGGAAGCAGTGGATTGCTTATTCCTTGACAAAGACTGGAGTTGTACAGTCGAAAATTTGGGTGAGTCCAATTTGTTGTGTTGGAAATTACAGTTTAAACTTGCTGCATAATGACTTCTACCAACACAGATGAACTTTCAAGATAAAACCTTACTTCTAGCTGGGTTAACATAGGTAAAGAAACTATAGGTAAAAAACTATGATCACGGTGTAAGAAATATGTTTATGTAGCGGCCTTCGAGGACCCCTTAGACTATATAAGATTAACACAATTCTGCAGAATTCTTCCCAGAATCATGCCCGTAGCCAGAGGGGGTTCGGAAGAACCCCCCCCCCCCCAAGGCTCAAAGGTCCACTTTTTGGTCCACTTTTAATGTAAAGGTCCAAGTTCAGAATTCTGCAGAATTGGATCAATCCCTAAGGGTTCCTTGATAGCTTCCACGTATTTCTTACATCATTTTTACCTGAGATATGGGAAATAGTACGGAATTAAACGGGAAGTTCAGAATTAAACTGGAGGCTGTTAACTCCGCTTAGCATATCCAGTTACCTCAGCACACTTTACGGACAGGAAACGACATAGATCTACAAGTCCGAGGATGGAAATCCATTCCCGTGGGATTTGAACCCGGGACCCCCGCACTGCATCAATCCTTCCCATCCAGCATGGGAAATGCGTTCTCACCGTCTAGATTTACACCATTATTAAGATACATGACGAGAAGTAAACCGGAACGTCCCCGCAAACATTACATAGATTGGTGTTCATTTGTCTCTGAGCGTTATGCATTCTCTCCTATCTACAGCAGTGTCAGGGAGACGACCCAGCGTTTTATACAGGGCCCTAGACAAGGGATTGCCTATCATTCATCGGATCCTGTGTATTCAATCACACTCATTGCAACTTAGCGTCTCTGAGGAAGACCAAAGATGATGCCGTCATTCCGTTACGTTTTGAAGTCCCAGTGTGACATTATACACAAACTAAACGGCCTCTAAAGCAGCTGTACTTACATGCCTACCCTCCAACCTCAATTAAGGAAGATGCTTCTTCATAAACCTGTTATCTTTCCCCGGCGGATAGATTGCAATGAAGTATCGAATGCGGTTCTACCGTCTTCATTTGACTTATCTATTATTGCGTCCGCCGAACGATGGCTTAAGGGAATTAACACTGTGAACTTGGAGTTTTTGTCATTGGTTAGTTAGCAGAGCGTGAAATGGAATCCCGAACAAGGGAATTCATAGTGATTTACCAGTAGGAGGCCAGGGGATGCTGAGTGCTTCACCGCCGAGGGTTGTGATTTTATACGTGCGGATTCTTTGATGTTCTTGTTAATAATGCATTTACCAAATAGGAATTACTTCTACATAGTCTGGCTGTCTTTTGCATGCAATCAAATCATACCAAGGACGTAGTTTCAACTTGAATGCTCAGCGAGGTAATCGTGCTTGCTATGAATTCATTCAAGGAAGGAAACTAATGTAGTTGCTCTTATTGTTCATGGAAGGAATGTTTGGCATACGTTTGGGTAATTGATTTATAGTTAGAACTGTAATAAAATTTAGCTTAAGCATTTCTTCTCAATGAACTAGGTCCTTGAGTAGTTTATATACATGTCATTGAACTAAGTAAATTCATTAAAATTTGCTTCAACTATTGCCAGGAAAAATAATGAAACATGCAAAGAAAGCAAGCAAAATATGATAGCCATTCATGACTCTAGGAGCTGCAAGAAGTATGTACCTGCCACGAATACTAAATAATATGAAGTACATGTAGTGGATGATTATAACATCCACGAGTGATGGAAAACCCTACCAGAGCCCCTGGCCTCAGAAACCCTTACATATCGGTGATATCCTCGCTTAACATCGCTCTTAGCGGTTTTGGGGTAAAGATAATGTCGGTTTGACGAGATCCATCCACACGCACACAGACAAGAGCTTAACTGTTGCCACGTCACAATCAATAAACTGTCAAAGACAACGAGCATGCCTCAAACCGATTCGGATCACTGAATACTGAGAACTGTGAAATGTATGAATGAATTGTAACATAGTTGTGACAAAAATGATAAATAATCGTAACAAAAATGATAAATAATTGTAACAAAAATAATGAATAACTGTAACAAAAATAATGATAACAATAGCTATTGCCATGAATATGATTTTTTAAAATTGCGTTTATCAATATATAATTAAAGAAACATTGTCAGATTCTTTCAATAAAAGACTTAATCTAAAAACTTTTAATATTCCAGATACTCAATGGCTATTATCGTGAATATCATTTTTATTACGTTTATCAATATATAATTAAAGAAAAATGAAAAAAGAGTTAGGCCCTGTAAGTCGTACTGCTTGCAAATATATTGATGTGCATTTTACATATTAATTTATTAATCATGTTTTGATTATCTGTAACTGACACATGAAATTTTAAGTCGTGATACAATTGCTTTTAAACATGTAAATGATTTGTTTTATATTATAAATGAATGATGCTTTTAAATATTTGTAATGGAATCTGCAATTCAGCCAATAGGCTTTGAGAGAGTCTGAATGAACCATTCATTCATTCATTCATTCATTCATTCATTCATTCATTCATACTACCGAGACCTTGGTAAATATCAGTCATTTCCGGCCAGCATTGGCAGACTCCTTAGATGTCATTCATTCATTCATTCATTCATTCATTCATTCATTTATTCATTCATTCATTCATTCATACTACAGAGAAAAGATCAGAGTCATTTCCGGCCACCATTGGCAGACTCCTTAGATGTCATTCATTCATTCATTCATTCATTCATTCATTCATTCATTCATTCATTCATTCATTCATTCATTCATTCATTCATTCATTCATTCATTCATACTACAGAGACCTTGGTAAATATCAGTCATTTCCGGCCACCATTGGCAGACTCCTTAGATTCATTCATTCATTCATTCACTCATTCATTCATTCATTCATTCATTCATTCATTCATTCATTCATTCATTCATTCATTCATTCATTCAATCATTCATTCATCCATTCATCCATTCATCCATTCATCCATCCATTCATACTACTGAGAAAAGATCAGAGTCATTTCCGGCCACCATTGCCAGACTCCTTCGATGTAGATACTAATTAGGAAGAGTTGGATTAGACGTTCATTGATTGCAATTGAACCGGCCTGCTGCCGGCGTTTCAATTTGGCTCTCGGGTAATGATTTCGCCAAAGTCGAAATGACGGGTAAGATGAGTTGTGCATGCCTCCCGGGCAATCTCATTAATTATCCTTTGATAACCGAGAACCTTTTGTTGATGAACTCTGTATGTTATTACTGGTATGCACGAAGGATATACAACAGTAGGGACTGCACAAAAGGTTTAATCCTGGGGAGATGGGAAGTTGATATTTACCATCTACTGTTTATTTATTTACTTTGTGTGAGTTACCTTATGTATATAATTATTACTTTGTTTTCATTTGTGAGCAAGTAGTATTTGTGTTATGACCCCCTGACACTCCTCCACGCTCGACCTCTATGAAAAGCGGCCGAAATAGCGGCCGATTAGAGCATGTAACATAGTTACAGATCGAGTTGAAATAAAGGCTCAAACAAACAAACAAACGTTCATTGTACGGTATATAAACATTATTTGATGGTGAAATATATATTAGATATATAATGCAGCATGAAATTCATGTCAAAAATTATGACGTACTATAAAAATTATATCGAGAAATTAAAAAAGCTCCAATATATACACATTATTTGATGGTGAAATGCAGGATGTAATTCATACAAAAAATTATTAATTTTTCTATAACCTACTAAAGCAACGAGAAAGGATATCAGGCAACGTACTAGAAAAATTATATCGAAAAATCAAAAAACATCTCCAATATATAAACATTATTTGATGGTGAAATGCAGCATGTAATTCATACAAAAAATATTAATTTTTCTGTAACCTACCAACGCCACTAGAAAGGACATCAGGCATCGTACTATAAAAATTATATAAAAAAAATTCAATATATAAACATTATTTGATGGTGAAATGTAGCTTGTAATTCATGCAAAAATTCTTATTTTTTCTGTAACCTACTAAAGCAATTAGAAAGGATATCAGGCAACGTACTATAAAAATTATATAAATTTTTTTTAAAAAATTCAATATATAAACATTATTTGATGGTAAAATGCAGCATGTAATTCATGCAAAAAATTATTAATTTTTCTGTAACGCAACTAGAAAGGATATCAGGCAACGTACTATAAAAATTATAACGAAAAATTAAAAAAGCTCCAATATATACACATTATTTGATGGT
>NW_017803976.1:2085435-2089018 GCF_001625305.1 Branchiostoma belcheri
CACACACACACACACACAGACAGACAAAAACATTCACACATCTACGACAACACATTTGCGAAGATATAATGTGCCTACCTGGCTGTAGAAAGCAGCCTCTGTTCTAAAGTATGTGGATATCAACCCGCCACTTTGCTTTGTTTTACTGCAAAACTCCGCTGTAAAACACTACAGTAAAACTTTCAGACAAGAAAATTAAAAAAGACCCAACCTGGCTGTGGAAGAACACACCCTGTTTAATCGCGTGGCTATAAACCCGGAACTATGCTTTGTTTTGCTGCCAACGTTAACATTTGCTCTCGAACAGGATACATTTATTCCAAAACATATCTGCGCTTCTTAACTATCCTCAATAATGGTGGGTAGGATTCGAGAAAGTATAAGAAAGCCATTCTGACTTGATAACTGATGATTTTCAGGCAAAGGAAAGAAAAAAATCAACATCCTTTTAAACATACATTACCCCCGTTGTGAACATGTCTTTAAAATACCTCAAATACCTTAAACTACATTTAAAGCAAAATGTCAAACCTAAAAGTGCCGTAGGAATACCTTAGAAAGTCATCAAAATCCAAACTCCAAACCTTCATTTCCCACGCTAGATTAAACCTGTACAAAACAAATACCATAAAGATACTTGGATCCACACCTTGAGTTATAATCAATAATCAAAATAAGCAATCAGTACCTTCACACATGGCATTCTGACAAAGGAAATAAATAAAGCAAAAAAAATTAAAAGTTTGCAATATTTCTAACGGCATAGTGTTATATTTTCCCCTCGCAACTTGCGTGCACCAGGCAGTAACAACAAACAAAGCAAAGATATACATCAGGTTCCACGTCGACACAACTCGTCGGTCGCTTATGAGGGAGGGGTTGAACAATTTCAATCTGCACCAAATCAACCAAGATCCAGCCACACGCTCGGGCATTAATTTGAAGATTTACATTATTTTACACTTAGGCTGAACGTCCGGTAAGTCTTTCTTTTAATAATGATTTCATGAAAGGATGTGGAGAAGTTGTGTGTACTTTATCCCAGATTGTACAGTGTTCTCCCTGATACTGTGCCGATACTGTTTTATGTCCATTTGCTGCGCTTTCTTGCCCCTGGTGGTGATAGTTGTCGCTGTCTCTGATGCTTACAGTTTCAGTTCATAGTAAAGACAGTTCTTCTTGACTAGAGGGCTAGCAGTGTTTCCAAGTCTCTACAAGCTTACAATATCTCCATGTCCGGAAGCCCCTGATGCTAATATTAAATTTTATCTTAGTAATACTGCCGAAGCTTTTATGTCCCTAATAATAAGTAGTAGTAGTAGTAAATGGTTTATTGATTAAAAAAACACGTGACAAGTCGGCCTTGCAGTATAAACTGAATTGCGCCGAATTTTACATCCACATATTTAGTAAAACTAACGCTGTAGGCTATTATACTACATATACGAGTATGTTCAGTATTGCCAACATGGTTAATAATACTATGAATATAATGCGGAGTTTATTATACGATCAAGTACTAGACACTATGAACAAGGCGAAAAAGCACTAAGCAGAAGAAGCCGCGAGGGGGTCCAAGATCTAATCACCAAGACCTACCCACCTACCAAATACCAAGTTAATCCATTAAACCCTTCTAAAGTTTACTATGTTTACACACACACACACACACACACACACACACAGACACACACACGGACGCCTCTGAAAACATAACCTTCTTGGCGAAGGTAAAAAGCGCCACGACTGATTTCGAATGCAGGGTGGCACAGAAAATGGGTTTAGCAGACTGTGTTGAAAAGGAAATTTCCACTCTTGTTTTCTGACTCAAAAAGAAAATTAAGAGACAAAAAATTGTCATCTTTACAAATTGACAAAAAAAGTTATCACCCCGTTCAGCTTTTTTTACAAACATGCCGCTAAAATTTGTCTAAAAAGGACAAAACCGCATTGTAAAGTACGCAAAGTTTTGTGAAAAACAACAAACTAACCTGGATATATGTCCGGCCAAAGGGAAAAAAAACACAGGAATTGTCCAGGTACACATGTGTAGTATAAGATTAACAAGAATTCAAAGACTATAATGTAATTTTGTTGTTTTTTATATTGTTTTTGGCGTGTCTTTCTGTCAATCAGTGTGTTTCCGAAACTTTAAACTTTGTGCGCAGCATAACTTTGGATTGTGATGATATTTGGTATGTTGTGGGTCTTAGGAAGACAAAAGTCAAGATCAAATATGGGCCTCCTGGTGACTGACCTTGGTACTTGCTCTTCTGTCCTTTACATGCTATGGTATTAACGTTTTGGTGACAGATAGCTTTTTTATGCGTAAATTATACGAATGACGACTTCATTTGGTTAAATTAGAGGGAGATTATTTAATTGCAATGTTTTATATGATGGTATTTTTATATGTGGAACGTATGTAATCTATGACAGGTGGAACATCAACAAAGACCTGAGACATCAAATGAAATTGAATAACTTAATACGACATTTTTTGACGAAAAATCTTACTAGATTATGGTAATTACGACCTTATTTCCACAGTCAACGACACAAAAAAAAATTGCAAAATTCTACATATTTCATTGGGGTATTAGTTGTTTTATTTGGATCAATATGAACGTAAGATCGTGATCTTCATTATCTATTTTAACTTCGGTTTCTAACCTCAGTTTACAATATTCTGCGTATAAAATTCCTATCATTTTGTATTGTTAAATTTTAACATTTCATGAAAATGACTTTTATATTAAAATACTACATGCCAGCTCGTGTTTATGTTAAAGTGACCTACAAATATCAAGATTACCATCATTCACCAAGACACTAGAGTTCCACGATCTCATACATTCCCCAAATGACTTTCTTATGACTAAGAAAGTAAATATTAATCCCCCCGATTATACAAATAGAATCCTCAATCGCATTGATTATATCTGATCATATTCTTCACCAAAATAGCTATAGTCTTGTCTTAACACAGAATATTTGAAAAGAATGAATACACCATTGGTATATTCCTTGACCTATCTAAGGCATTTGATACGGTAGATCATAACATACTTCATGAAAAACTTTTAAATTATGGATTTGATGGGTCCGTCCTGTGTTGGTTGAAAGATTATTTAAGTAACAGAAAACAATTCGTCTCTAATGGAAACATCAATTCTTCTCAGAAACCCTTAACTTGAGGAGTTCCGCAAGGCTCCATATTAGGCCCCCTTTTATTCTTAATATATGTTAATGACTTAGCATTAGTATCAGATAAATTTTTTACTTTGTTGTTCGCAGATGATACAAACTTATTTATGTCACACAGTAATTTTGATACTCTATTGACAACGGTAAATGCAGAATTAGAAAAGGTCAGTCAATGGTTCAAGGCGAATAAGTTATCCCTTAATATAAAGAAGACAAGTTTTATTATTTTTTCTGGACCAAAAAAGAAGTATGATAAAGAAAAAGCCCACATATATATAAATAATAAACGTATCAATCAAGTAAACCACACTCGCTTTTTAGGAATACTTATAGATGAAAAACTTAATTGGAAGATACATATAGATTTGATTTGCAA
>NW_017803976.1:2089038-2095353 GCF_001625305.1 Branchiostoma belcheri
GCTCTCATTACTGAAGTATGTACTGAATAACCGCTGGTAGGATCATTATAGTCAGCGTCATTAGCCTCTCCAGGCACTATCGACCCCCTAATCGCCAGGGTAGGAGCTGCTCGTCAATAATAAACTCCATGGGTCATTATAGACAAAAAAGGGACGTCCGATTAAAGTGGAGATTTTGTGTTTTACACAATGGGCTATAGCTAGCAAAGTGTCGTAACGAGAGACATAGAGAGCTGATCCACTTTGAAAGAGGTTACATTTATGGCACTAGGAATTCCCTCCCTGACAAGTGTTTCCCACCAACCTACAATCTACAGCCTTTCAAATCAAACGTTCACCGCCATCTCTTGACATAGCCATGTTTCTCTCATGATATTTCTAGTTCAATGCCGAGAACTGATCGTATAGGCCTTGCATTGAACCACTCCGTTTAGAAAGCACTTTGAGATATTGAATATGTCATAGATGATATGAATAGGTAAGAGAAAGATGCATCTTAAGATTGATATCAAAGACGGCCTTTCTAAAAGACAAGATAATACCTTGTAGTTATACACCTTGACGTCATTTGGCCATCCTTTTTAGCTTTGCTTATCACACACGAAGTCGATGATAAAGGTTCATGGTCAGACTAAATACAGATAGTACTCTAGGCAACACTTTTGTTTGAGCAGTAACTATAAAGAATCAACATAAAATGTGTCTGGGCATAGTTTACCGGTCAAAATCTCTTATCACTCATACACTACTCTAACACTACGTTACATCTTTATCACGGCAATTAGATCACACAAACAAAGCCATTATTCTAACATTTTACCTGCAGCAGCCTTTTACAGACGATAGACTAAACCTCTACATAGACGTCATAAAAAAGGGGCTATCCGCCAGGGGATCGTTATGGACCCAGGTAACGATGTCGTCCTAATGCCGCCTGCATACAGAGTGGACCCGTAAAGGCGGTACCTCCCAAAAAAACATTACGGTACGTAATTTACCTTACAAAAATACAGTCACTGATCGAAGAATTTCTACTAACTGTTAATTCTACGTGACTGATGGACCTCTTCGACGATTTCTCCTTGGAATTTCATTTGCTTTTAATCTTAAACTGGTAGAACATTTTCTTTACCAATGACGTCGGTCAAATTATAACATTTCTCCTTGGAATTTCCTTAATGCTTCTAATGTTAATCTGATCGAACATTTTCTTTACCAAAGACGTTAGTCGAATGAGATGTACATGTATATCTAATATTCCTATTATATACAGCCGCGTTCTATATGAATATGACTTATATGTCATATTCATACATATATTTTGTAGACTACGTGATAAAAATCATCGAGGGTTTGTATAATACCTTCAGACGCCTTTTTACGTAAAGTCAACTTAAAATTCCTGACGGGACATCCTTACACAAAATATTTCTATTATACATAGTAAGCCACGTTCTATATGAATATGGCCTGTATGTCATGTTTATATATATATATATATATATATATATATATATTCTGTAGAATACGTGATAAAAATCATCGAGGGTTTGTATATAATACCTACAGACGTCTTTTTACGTAAAGTCAACTTAAAATTCCTGACGGGATATCCATAGTGTCTGCGCTAGTTCTGCACTGCCAGCATCATAAATCATCTTAGACTGTGCGAAATTTCATCAGATTGCAGACTGCACCCCGAAGATTATAATTCTTACACATGCAAATTTGGTACTGCTTCATGCAACTCGATGGAAAGATGTTTTCTTTGTGTTAAAGCGATATTATGTAAGATTTCTACTGTTCTAAACATCGTTGTTTTATACATTTTGGACTATAAGCCAACCTGGGTTCATTATGACATTTGTTGAGTAAAAGATCAACGTTGTTGCGCCGCAAAAACGTGTTGAAGCTGCCGAAGGTACCCGAAAGAAAACCGCTGTTTGTTTACATTCTTTTTAGGAGCCTCCTAAAAATACAGCGGGCCTGGCGCAACTTATCCTCGCCGGAAAATCGAAATAGCGACAATAATATGTTGAAAGTTATTGAAAATGACAATCTAGATGAGATTTCAATTATTTATATTTACAGTTTTTGGCGCAAAAATCTTACATAATATCGCTTTAAGATCAAGAGGGTTGTGACGACATCGTAGCCTGATGCCGGTTCTACGATGGTCCCGTGCAGATCGTTACGCCCGCAGCCATTTTGAAACCTAAGCTGCACACAGCTCTGCCGAGCGGCGTGTTCTGACTGGATGGTTCCACTTAATAGTATAAAAGAGGACCACAAGGGCCGACTCCGACGAAATGGAAAACGTGCCGGCAATGACAATTCGATCAGATCGTCCAGGCTGATCCCATAAACTAAAAGAACTACAAAGAATCGATAATCACACATACAAGAACTGCAAATATATCTACACTATCACGTTGCTTGATTTTAAGTGCTGCTCACAAAAAGAGGTTGTGTGTGATAAAGTCTAAAGACAATGTATCTATATTTATAGAATGATGTCAATCTTAGAATTATCAATAATCGCATACGCATCAGCAGAATCAGCATAGAAAATCATCTTTGTCATCTAAGACGATTTTGCATGCGGAAGAAGGAGAGTTAGCTAGATCTAAAATGATTATGATGAATTGTAAATTAAAGACGATGTATAACTAATATTTATACCATAGTGATAACGTTATAGTTATGAACTACGGGCGTTTAATACATCGCATGTTACGCATCAGCAGATACAATATAGAAAATCATCTTTGTCTAGATCTAAGACGATTTTGCATGCAGTCGAAGGAGAGTTGCCTAGATCTAAAATGATTGTGATAAATTGTATAGACGATGTAGCACTGATATTTATACCATAGTGATAACCTTATAGTTATCAACTAGGGATGTTTAATACATCGCATGTTACGCATCAACAGATACGATATAGAAAATCATCTTTGTCTAGATCTAAGACGATTTTGCATGCAGTCGAAGGAGAGTTGCCTAGATCTAAAATCATTGTAATCAATTGTAAATCAAAGACGATCATTAATATTTATATCATAGTGATAACCTTAGAATTATGAACTATGGGCGTTTATACATCGCATGTTTCTCATCAACAGACGCAACAGAGAAAATGTTATTTGTCTAAGACGACTTCTCATGCAGTTGAGGGAGAGTTTCCTTGATGTAGAATGGATACCACCTCACAACGCAATGTGACGTATACAAAGAATATGAATTAGTTTCCTCCATGAGCATATTGCCGCGATCATATCCATCTATGTACACAAATACTCCCATCTATTTTGCCACATATCTAGCACAATGAATTGTTCCAGTCCATTGGGGACGATCAAGATGAAATAACGATTGTGTTCATCTTCTACTGTATTATCTAGAACGGGTCAATTTGTTTGTGTATTAAGTCGTTCATCTTAATCTAACGCCTGCATGAGCATGTAACACCAACAAGTTAAGGAACATATTTGTATCTATGCAGCTTTATGAATCAATGTAAGACCTACAATTATACATTCCTATTAATATATGTTTAAGAACATAGATTACTCTTAAGTAAACTTTTATATTTCTCCGTAAATAATTTAATCAGGTTGGTAAACGAATGAATAGCTAAGTTCTTTGATCACAACCATTTATTTTTCACGAGCCGACGTTTCGATGTGAACGATGTGCACTGTGAAGTATGTAACATCTTTAGTGTACTATGCACCAAGTAACATCTAGTGTCAGTGCACAGTAAAAAAGTCAGAATTGCCCTGATGAAGATGACAGACTTTGCTATTCTTTTATATTTCTCGTATACTAAATATAATCTAATATCATTCACACATTGCAATGCAAGGAACAACAATGCTTTATGTGAGCATGATTTTTTATGAGTAAGCTAGATTTTACTGTCGTGGTTTTATAGACACATTACATTATAGACACATGCTGTAGGTGATGCTGATACTGCCATGTTGACGATACGAGCACGTATATCAAAACAATATTTCAGAGGTCAAGGTAATGTGCAATAGCACAAAATTTTCAATAATTGTTATACATATACGTCCATAAAATAAGGGCACATATTTACATTATCAATGTATATATCATCTGTGCTTTTTATAGAATATTCCGTTTTTGCAGTACGGTTTTTTTACCAGTAATTATGATTTTGAGTAATTTGATCTGGAATTCTGCATTGGCTCTAATACTAAAAAAGTCACGTTTTTAGGGATTTAATTTTTCATGGATGGATAGCAATGGTCTTAGACAATTACTAAAACATTGTTGTTCTTTCAAATGTAATATTCTGAATAAAAATCGCATCGTTGTTGTTTCAATGTTGCAACTTCAAGTGTTTTTTTATATCTATGGCAGTTTCGTTTCAAAATATCATCATTTTAGAAGGGCCGGGTCTTTAAGAGTGATGATAAAGTTAAAGGCGTGACTGATCAAGTGTTGTTTTATGGAGCGTGCAGCTGATTTCCTCACGTAATATGAAATTATGCCCATAATGATAATGATCTGGAAAATGCAGAAAACCCCATCAAGACTCGCCATGTTCAATTGCTCGTGAAATTGTAATTCGGCTAAAAGCTCGTTAAGCCACTACTGCCTAGCCGCTTTTGATGTTTAGAAGAGACTTGAAGGACAAGCTGGGAATTTATCTCCCAATCAACACACTGCCGTCACACACGATACATTTGATGATTATGGAAACTCAGATCAGTAACTTTCAAATCGCGGGGTATAATTTTCCACTATCTCGGCTACAGCCTGTAATTGCCTGAGTGATAAGCATTGGCTGCTGTGTGTATCGAAGTGTGGATTTGTGAGGTGTGTAACAGAGAGAGACGCGGACAGACAGTGCAGGTAATGTGCATTGCTAATGTTAACCCGTTTTCAAAGCAACCGTGCGGCGCATATGCAATGACCGTGAAGATGAAATAGCATCGCGAATACATAACGTGTGAATAACATTCGCTGAGATGGGGGTTGATTTGCCGAAAGCATTCGAGTGCAATGCCAACATTTTTAAAAGAGTGATGTCTTTGTTTTCCTACCTGTGGTAGACATTGGGCAGAACAGAACAGAACACGTTTACAGTTAAAAACTGTAGAACCGAATTCTCTCGCCCCATGCAAATGTAGCAGGTGTGTCCGACATCGTTCGTCATTGTTAAATGATATGCCAAGCGCAGTTTGCATGCTACTACGTTACCCGTTTGAGTTTGCCCCATCTTTCCATTTCCATTATACAATGGTATATTATAAACAAAGTGTGATATCACACTTATTAATATCCAAATATATCTAAATCATTACGTCTTCCATAGTTTACAGAAGAGAAGTAAAGCCCTTCAGACATAGTTTTAGACATAGTTATAGTCCTAGACAGCTACCTTCATCATGTAGACTTTAGTTATTGTACACTCTATTTCATTGTTCTTTTATGTTTTGTAATTTGCAATTAGCCTCCGGGCACGAATTTGCAATAAACTTTTCATTAAAAAAACTACTGTAATAACACTATACATGAACAGGTAACCTACGGACCCTCTTTGCATGTTGCCCTTGAATGACTCCGTAACCCAATTTTGGGACAGGATTTGCGTACAAGTAATCAAAACGTTACACACTAGGAATATGAGTCCAATTTGTCATGATAGAGTTTTGACATTGATATATCCTACCAACACCCCCCTATATGTCGATTCCGCCTCGGCAATGACGTGAACAAACGGACCACAGAGTTGAACGCCCTTGATGATACTCAACACCTAAACGCACTTCTGGCAACTTCTCCTCCTCATCGCATGGGCTTCATTAGCTGCTTGAAATCCATTAGCCCACAGCAATTAAATTGTATGGATGGCATCCTCCGCAAATTTCAAATTTATAGCGACAGGGCGGAAAAAAAACGAGGCGGGCCAAAAAAAAAAGATTCCCAAAGTTTTCAGACCATAAACCTTGTTAAACAATAATTGAGGCAACTAAACCTGAGATCACAACCAACAGGTCCTCTTGGTATTGCCTGTCCTTGTAGACGTCTTTATACCTCAATTAACTAGAACAATTGTAGAAAAGAGTTTGGGGTACAACATGGGTATCTACTTCACTGGGTACTCATATGGGATGGAAAACCTTATACTGTCAACACTTGCCATCATACGCGAAATTGTGTCTCAACTTTGCTGGATCCCTTATATTGTCTCCGAACCGAAAGACAATTATGACATATTTGCCTATTTTTGACATGTTGACCACTGTCAGAGGGCAACAAAATTTCTTTTCTTTTCCA
>NW_017803976.1:2095373-2122711 GCF_001625305.1 Branchiostoma belcheri
TTGATTACCGAGCTAAGCACCGCGTCGTCCCTTAACAATTCACCAGCGATCGTGAGATGATCCACAAGTGAGATGACCGTCTGGATGTGACTATGAGAATATGAGAATCGTTCATAAATTCTGGACGCGGTCAGATTTATTATGATCGATATTGTGTGGGGGTGGAAATTTAGATGGCGATATTTGAACAGTGTTTCTTCGCACTTTCAAAATACAAAATTGACCCAAGAGTGACGGGATGCATAACATGGGGTTCAAATTGGGTAACTTCTCCGATTCATACGGTGAAAATTTGCCAAGGGCAATCTTTGGATTTTAGTCATGATTTGGAATATTTTAACCACATAAAGCAAGGAAATATTACAGATTACTGCACGAAAACGTAGATTTCCAAAATGGCAGTGAATACCAGTAAAGTTGGGTAATGTGTACTTTTTTTGTTAAAACACCACTGGACTTTACAGTGGTGGTAAATAAAAGTAAAGTATGGTGATTCTAGACTTAACAATGGTTGTAAAAAAATTTACCGGACTTGAATTTTATTTACTACCATTGTAAAGCCAGATACAACATTAAAATAAACGTTACCTGAATTTACTACCTTTGGTAAATCAAACTTTGTGTTAGAAAGTACAGGAAAAATTCGGAAAGAATTGATCGGAACATCATGTGCCTTTCATTTTCCTGAGTAGTCTGACCTTTCGGAGACATCATGCGGAGAGAGAGGCATATTTGTAATTGGATTGTCATGTAACATAGTTTGACTCCTCATCAAAGCAGCGGCGGAAAGAAGCGAGCTGACAGGAGTGAGATGGAAGTAAAGACGGATAACCGCGGCGGACGGGCTGAACGCACCGCAGACTTCAATCGCCCTGCCGGGAGGTTTGATGGAAGAGGGATCCTCAGGAAGCTTCAGTGCAATCACCGGGCTGGCAGAATAGCTCACTTCATCTCACTTCGCGGGATGTATGACAACATGTAGTGGCAGCATGAGCCGCCCTGAATACATTGTAACGTTCGTCTTTTCTTTTTATATTTCAGTCCGTACCATACGTATGGATGAAATATATTGTTTCTTCTCCTTCTGCCATTTCGTTAAATATTTCTACATTTTTTGGCCAAATGACGTAGAGTGGCCAAATACCCCTAGACGTTTTTACAGGCTTTAAAAACTGTTTCATGTGTTGTTTTTTTGCCATTTTCAGTTTAAAAAAAGTACATTTTGGGATCTGGAGCGCTAATATTAAATCCGAATGCCCTGAAATTTGTTATGGAGACATGAAATATACTGTATTTGCTTCCGAGCAAATGTCGGCCTTTCTAGTACGATATAATGTATCTTTTATCATGGCAGGCAACAGCTAGATCTGTCCAATGTAGAGCGTTGCAATGCAAACTTACACTTGTTGGTACATTGATACATATCTGCTCTTTGTGGGGGTAATGTTCTTTCTGTTGATGCATGGCGTGTGGTGATATTGGGAATATTTTGCCTACAGCTGGTGGCGTTGTGTGGTGTATGTATGTAGAATGGTTTATTTCTATTCACTGAAAAAGTACAGCCCAGTTGCACGCCCGAAGGCCGAATTGTCAGGCTTGTTTACAAACAAAGTCATATCATCATACTACCTCAAATACATACTAAAATGTAAACGGTCAACTTATTTATCACACATACATACATTATTATAGTCAGCGATATCATAGATAAAATTTGAGAACACGTTAAACTCACTCTACAAATTGACAGGCAAATGGCTAAAATCGACAATAACATTGTAGGACATTAAAAATTATTCTAAAATTGACAGGCAAATGGCTAAAATCGACACAAGAATTTGTAACGAAGAGTGGAGCAATGATGTTATCAAGGACTATGAATTGTTTATCAAATATAAATATAAATATACATGTGTTACTCTAGGACTGTCTTGGGCTGTTCGGCGTTTAACAGGTCCACTAAGAACGGCAATGTGCTCTTCCTATATCCTTCCGTCCTACATTTAAACTGTGTTATCTGGTGTTTGGATCTGAGGTTTCTGCCATGAAGGCTCACACGTTTTGGGGGAAGCCAGTTAGAGAAGGTCGTTGAGTTTGATAAGGAAGTAGCAAAACTTCGTACATAGTTCCTGGCGTCTGTTGTACAGAGATACAAGTGATAACTGGTTTAATGCCATACTGTAACTAACAAAGTTTGATCCTAGAATAATCCGACAAGCTCTTTCTGTACATTCTCTATCGCACCGGACTGGGCTCTAGTGATACCAGGGTGCCATACTGGGCATGCATATTCGAGGATTGGTCGGATGAAACCACAGAAGATAAGTACCAAGTCTGTAACGTCAAGCCCATGTCTCTTAAGTACTCGCAACAAGTACAGCCTACGGCTTCCTTTTGCTGACCATCATATTAGCATGCGCGTCCCACTTAAGATTAGCCTGTACAATCACACCATGGTGTAGTGGTACATCACTGGACTATGAAACGGGGAGACCCGGGTTCGATTCCGGGTCGTACCCGAACAAGTCCGACGTTGTACCCTTGGGATAGGTACTTTACACGAATTTCCTCACTTCATGAAAACGAGTGCCTAGCTTTGGTTAGGGACGTCCCTCGGATAGGACGTTAAATGGAGGTCCCGTGTTTGGGAGAGCCACACCCCATGCACGTTAAAGAACCCACCGCACTTATCGAAAAGAGTAGGGGACCTTCCCGGTGTGAGTGGTTCAAACCTTACAGTCTTTGAATAGGTGATAGTCACCTGTTATGTCAATCCTTCCACAAATGTGGTAAATCTTCATAAATAAATAAAAGCTGGAAGCACCAGTGCTCTGGCACTCTGTTGGTATGTCCCTATGTGAATGTTATTCGTCTTCCATTGCCTAAAAAGAAGAAGTCAAACCCAGTAAAACTAGCAACATGTGTGTTGTAGAATATAGTATAATGATAGACGTAGATATAGTCTCACATAACACTGTATTTTCTTTCTTATGTTGTTTGTAACTGCAATTAGACTTTGGGAAAGTATTTGCAATAAACTTTCAATAGAAACTTTCAATACTAATAAGGAGCGAAGATGCACTTGATTTTGCATGTTTCCCCAATGTATGATGTGGTCTGCAGAGTGAAGTCATTTTCATACCAACACAAATGCTTGCAGCACACTGATGTCTATTCAACCACTTAATCAACTACGAGGCTCATTCAAAAACAGCCAAGAGTACATCTGGCACTCATTAACAGATGCTACAGATGCAGCACTCCAACACTTGCAGTCAGGCGACCGAACATGTGAGATGGAACTTAAGCATAATTGCTTGAGACTTCTGCCAAGTGAACTGTTTACTTTCGTCCTGCTTGCCATGTATGTGTTTTGACTTTTACTTTGAAGTAGTGATGTATTTCATTCCTTTTATATGTAATGTCCCCACTCAATCAAAACCATTTGTACAATAATTGAAAACTTTCAAAAGTTGTTTCAGTGACAAATAGGTGTTGCAATAGTTGGCAGTAAACTAGTAGCACATTATAGATATCATTTCTAGTTTAACAAGGTTTACATTGTCATAATTTGAAAAAAAAGTATGAATCTTGTTTTTTGCCATGCATGCCAAAAACAGTTTTGTACTACGCGGATTCCCTGTTTACAGTATACACAACGGTCAACCAAAAATCAGGCAGACAAAGTGGGTTTGGCCGAAACACAACTGTTTAATTAACATGAGCACATAAGTATACGAACTTGAACTTGGCCATAAACATGGCCTTGAACTTGGACATAACGATGGCCTTGAACTTGAACATAAACATGACATTGAACTTGGACGAGAACATGAAAATATATTGAGCTAGGCAAGTACAAATTGTAACATGTTACGGTAACAAATCAAAATGTATATATAGTAAGACCCTCAGGGAATTCCCCTCACCTCAGGTGGTGCAAAGGTTACAAAGGATAAGACATAACCGCCCGCCCACTACACTGGGCATGCACCAGAGGCAAAGGTGGGATACAAAGGGATTGTACATGATATAATACACATATATATGTATATACACCTATGCATATATAACGATGAATAGATAAAAGGAGATTGTACATGGACGTATCGAAGTCACAGCTACCTGGCTGTCAGGTGTGTATATCAACGAATAGATCAGTCGCCGCGAAGCCGGCTACCCCAACCCTAACTCGTCTTCCCCCCGGGGCCAATGTGGGGAGAAGGGAGGGGGGAGGTAGGATTTTCCCATTGCTGCAAACGGCATGAATAAGTGTTTTCTCACTTAGAATGTAGGAATTAGGAGGTTGCGTAGCCAAGCAACCTTGTCGTTTTGTAGTGCATCCTGTACAATCTCGCAGAATAACAAGCTGTCACCAATTTATTTAATTACACGCTAAGTTGTACTAAATAAAGGTTACTGGCAGACATCTGAGATATTATACAAAAAATTAAGAGGTTACTGGCAGACATCTGAGACTACAGGGAAGGAGGCAAACCGCACACGCTTCCCCGAGTTCGAAATGTCTGCCTTTGTAGCTAAACTTGATTAGACATGATTATATGAAAATGCTGAGAGGTTACTTGGTGACATCTGAGACTACAGGGAAGGAGGCAAACCGCTCACGCTTCCCCGAGTTCGAAATGTCTACCTTTGTAGCTAAAAATGATCGAACATAATTATACAAAGTACTAAGACGTTACAGGCTGACATCTGAGACAACAGGGAAGGAGGCAAACCGCACACGTTTCCCCGAGCTCGGAATGTCTACCTTTGTGCCTTAAATTAATGACACAGAATTACACAATTAGGCAGGACTAAAATTGAGCGAGAAACTATTGGCGGATGTACTTTTTAAAGGCTCCTGATGACCATCGCCCCAAGGCGCGTAGTTGGGAATCAGAGGCGCCAGACTGAGCCGCGTAGGTAGCTGCTCCTATGCGGAAGGAGTGGGTCGTGTAGGTACGGGGGTCTAATTTCGCCTGCTGTGCGCACGTGCGTAGGATGTGAGAAAAGTAGTCACCCGTGACTGGCTGGCCGCTGCGGTAGAGGAAGAGGCAACCCGCACACTTCCCTCGCAGCGTCAGGTAGTGGGTGAAGTTGGCTACGGGGCAGTAAGAACTGCCGGGCTGAGACACTATTGATAATGTAGAGGGCCGGCCTGGGACACTGTGTTTGTATGTGCGAAACGTTACAGAAAGGGAAGGGACAGGTGACGTCTGGACGCTTACATCCGTCATCTGCAGTGTGTGATTCGAAGAGCACGTGACCGTGACTTCGCTGATTCGGGCTAGTGAGTAAAAGGTGAAGAGGAACAATGATTTGTATAATTGGCGGTCATATGTTGAAGCAAGGACCGATGGTAGGGCGTCTATTAATGATCTGAGAATATCGGGTGTGATCGGCCTCCTGTTATCGGAGGGCTGAGATTTGCGTGCGGCGTGCAACAGCTTCTGGATAACAAAAGATTGGGATGGGTCAGGAATCCCTAACAATTTATGTACAAAGCTGATAGCGGATAGCTTTGAGGATATGGACGAAGCCGCAAAGCCCTCCTTATGCAGGAACCCGACAAACTGAGTGAGGAGGTCTGTTGAAATCGGCGGGGTAGCTAAGTCCTTACCGTAGATTTGCAGAGTGAATTTGCGGAAAAGCTGCCAGGCCTGACGGTAGGCACGGAGGGTGGAAGGGGCTAACGAGGAGACTAACAGGTTGGACACTGTTACATTAAGCTGTTCGGCTCCAGGTGCTTTGGGACGGGGGTCGGTCGGGGATCCATGTGGGGGAACTCCTGTCGGAATCGGTCGATCTGTAGACGGGAAAGAGTATCAGCCATTACGTTTTGTTTTCCAGGCACATGGGTGGCCCGGTAGAGAATGTTACGACGTAAGCAGATGAGCACAAATTGTCTCACTAGGGGCATTATTCTAGGGTTCTTTGATGTCTGACGGTTTATAACATACACTAACGCTTCGTTGTCAGTATGTAGGAGAATGCTACGGTTGGACCACGCTTGTCCCCAGACGTGCAAAGCCACTACAATAGGGTAGAACTCCAGTATTGTAATGTTACGAGAACTCAAAGAAGGCGGCCATGAGCCGTAAAACCAGGCTGTCCCGCAGACCGCGCCGTAGCCGAGGGATGCAGCAGCATCGGTGTATAGATGGAGAGTGGAATTTGAAACGAAGCGTTCGTCCAAGAAGAAAGATCGCCCGTTGAAATCGTTCAAGAATTTAAACCACATTCGTAGGTCCTGTCGTACGTGATGGGGTATCGGGATGATACTGTGGGGCGTGGTTTGGGATTTGGTAACGTCAATGAGACGTCGTAGAAAAGCTCGGCCTGGCGGAACGACCTGACATACGTGATTAAGTAGGCCCACCAAAGACTGTACTTGTTTAAGGGTGGCGCTGCGCATTTGCAAGAAGGAATGTAACTGATCCCGGCATTTTGAGAGTTTGTCGGGCGGGAGTCTAGCCTCCATTGCCACCGTGTCCAACTCTATTCCGAGGAAGGACATTGTTGTGTCGGGAGAGAAAGTTTTCTCCTCCGCGAGAGGGACGCCTACGTTTTGGCACATGTCAGAAAATGCGGTGAGATCGCGGTGGCACTGCCGAGATGTTTTTGCTGCGAACAGGAAATCGTCTAATATATGTGTTGGGAACCGGATGTGTAATTTGTTACGCGCAATCCACTCTAGGGCGGAGCTGAAACTCTCGAAAATGGCACATGACATAGAACTGCCCATCGGAAGGCATTTGTCATAGTAAAAGTTTCCGTTCCAATAGAACCCTAAGAGATGGTAGTCATTCGGATGTATGGGGATCAGACGGAAGGCTGACTCGATATCAGTTTTAGCTAGATAGCAACCTGTGCCTAAGGATTTTATATGGCCGATGGCAGTGTCAATAGTCGCGTACGTTACGGAGGACAGTTCTGGGGGAATCCCGTCATTAACAGAAGACCCCTTGGGGTGAGAAAGATCATGTATTAAGCGGAATTTCCCGGGAACCTTTTTGGGTACCGCATATAGCGGTGATAGAAATAGGTTGGGAAGGGGAGGCGAAGAAAAGGGCCCGGCAACCCGCTCAGACTCCAATTCTTGCCGAAGTTTGTCTCGAATAATGTGAAAATGGCAGCTGTTTGGCTGTGGGGGAAAAACTAAAGGGCGAGTCCGGGGGCCAAAGTACTCTAGCGGGAAGCCGAATGTAAAACCGTCGATTAAGTATTGGTTGTCCTGCTGTGGGTAGCCTACAAGGTAGCGGGATAGGGAACTAACGTTTACGGGGGTTGGCAACCGTTTGGGCGTTTTTCTTGTCGCACTGAGTGGCTTTGTGTGCGCCATTGCAGATGTAGCATGAGTGATCGTAGTGGCATGCGGCTTTGAAGCACTGGTCGTCGGGCCTGTGGAAACGAAAACAGTACCCGTTTGGGATTTCTCTGAGCCCGTTCTGGGGGGCACCGCCACGCCGGGTCGAGGTGCTACTAGTTTGGGAAGCCGTGACCGGGTTTACAGGGGACGGGACCGTTAGAGCATCTACGTACAGTTGTAGGTGGGGGGCGTTCCACGGTGTATCGGGTGATCTTTCCTTGTGGTGACGGAACTGCTCGTCATACCACAGCCACCGTGCTCTGCGGGATGCTAAATCGCGGATGATATGTAGATAAGATACGAGGTGCGGGCTCTGGTCGGGGTGCCGTTGAATGTAAATAAACTGGAAGACCAGGAACGCGGACGTCCACTGGTCAATGGAGAGGTCGCGCTTGTTATCTCGGGCGGAGGGACGGTTCGCGATGGTCAGGGTGGGGGTCAAGCTTTCGGTCAGGGACACGGTATACTGTGGGTCAGAACGGAAGTTTGGCAGCAGTTGCCTGAACTCTACATATTTGTGGCCCCAGATGCTATCTTTTATGCGGGTAGGGATACCATTGTCCAAAGGGACATGGATTCCTGACTGGGTGTTACTGTTAGGAAGGCCAAGCGTTGGGGGGATGATCTCAGAGCGTGCATCTTTTTCTGTTGTCTTAGGAACACTCACATTACCCTTGTCAGTACCGTTAACCTTATCAACATTGCTCTCAATAGAATCAATATCAATCACATTAACATTCCTACCCAAGATAGCATTAGCTAAGCTGTTCGTAGGCTGTGTCTGCTGCGAATCCAGGTTGGCAGGTGGCAGGGCCGGGTTCTGGAGTCCAGATGTTGAGGAGCTTCCCGGCGATTGCGGGGCAAGCGTTGCAAGGCTCTTAGCAAGCTGTTCGGTTACAGAAGTCAGCGCCTGCACCTGCTGCTGCAGAGTTTTGATGTCTCCTGTGTTGTCGGTAGGGTCCTTGGAGTCTTTGCGCGACTTCTTGGGGTCTTTGGGCGGGTTCTTGGGGTCTCTGGGCGGGTCTTCAGGGTCCTTGGGCGTGTTCTGCCGTTTCCTCTTACGGGAGAGCCGTGTGTTCGGCATGACTAGGGCTCAAGAAAAAACAGCAATCAGTAACTTAAGATACAAATATCTGGAATAAGTTGTGTTCCGTATCCCAGACCCACTAACACAAATGCTCAAATGATTTAAAACAATGCATCGGGGTTTATTGCCACATACGATGCCAAAATAATATAAACAGTGCATCGGGGTTTATTACCCCACACGATGCCAAAAAATATAAACAGTGCATCGGGGTTTATTACCCCACACGATGCCAAAATAATATAAACAGTGCATCGGGGTTTATTACCCCACACGATGCCAAAATAATGTAAACTGTGACTACGGTGTCGTAGCATAGAAGTACTAGGGAGGAAGTGGGTGGGTTGAAATCGCGTGGAAAGAGTAAAATTTGTAAACAGCCGTGTGGCGAGGGTTTCGCGGCTGAAGTGGGCTGAGTAAGATGAGAGGGGACGCTATCTTGGCCCAAGCGTCCCACGTCGCCTGGACCAATCGGATCGCACTGCGTTTGACAGTGCGTCTGGCACATCTGGTTTTTGTTTTAAGAAGATTTCTCAGAAATCCGCTCCGTAGAAAACTACATTTTGCCATGCATGCCAAAAACAGTTTTGTACTACGCGGATTCCCTGTTTACAGTATACACAACGGTCAACCAAAAATCAGGCAGACAAAGTGGGTTTGGCCGAAACACAACTGTTTAATTAACATGAGCACATAAGTATACGAACTTGAACTTGGCCATAAACATGGCCTTGAACTTGGACATAACGATGGCCTTGAACTTGAACATAAACATGACATTGAACTTGGACGAGAACATGAAAATATATTGAGCTAGGCAAGTACAAATTGTAACATGTTACGGTAACAAATCAAAATGTATATATAGTAAGACCCTCAGGGAATTCCCCTCACCTCAGGTGGTGCAAAGGTTACAAAGGATAAGACATAACCGCCATAGGCTCACTTAAAGCTGTGAGCCAAACCAGCGCACCACACGAAAGCGAAATGCGAGAGAGGGAAATGAGATCGAATAGGAACAATATTATATAATAAAATTTGCTCAACTGCAACTATATTAAAGATGTGTACAGTTAGCGAGTCGGCATATGGGGCAAGATGGCCCAACGTACACTCTTATAGTACCGAAGCTGGCCGAAATCGGACAGATGCAGCCCGTCGGCGACAAAGTAATTCGGGTTCTTCTGCCACAACTTGCAATGCCGCCATGTGGTGGCTTTTGGGATCGAGTCAATGAGGGGACAAAGTGTCTCCCGGAATTCTTGGAGGCGATCATGGAAGTTAGGCATGTATGGAGGTAGTTTGGACCGCCAGATCGGTTCCCCGACGATAACTGCATGTACTGACGGAATTTCTGTAATAGTGCTCGTCAGAGACGCCAGATCGTGTGCTATCCTACTAGGGGAGAGGTAAGACCTACATAGATCATTGTGACCTAGTTCCAGATATACTATGTTGGGGCGGCTGTCTCTGAGGATGGGGAGAATGTTAGATCTATAGCGAGGTATCGTACAACCGGGGAGACCGTTAAACTGTATGTCTACATCAGATAGCCAGAAATCGGGAGACACGGCCCTCCCGCTAGCCGTGGAAGTGCGTTTTCTAACAAACGAACGGAGGCGCGTTACAAAGGAATGTCCAGAAATTGAGATACGGGTAGGGGTGGGATCCATGAGAGTTGGACTCACCAGACTTCCTCGGGGCGGGGAGCTGTGTACGGAGCTGTGCCTGTGTCCTGGGCCAGCGGGCGGGTGTAGAAGAACTCCGACTCCAACGAGAGAATTCACGGCGGATTTGTTGGTCCAACAAAACCAAACGAAGTTTTGCAGTCCTGACTCCCGCTCAGTTCAACAAGAAGTTTCTTCGTCCGCTCGGTACCGACCGAAAATCCAAGTGGAAATGCTTAAGAAGGAAACAGCAAACGAAGTTTTGCAGTCCTGACAGTTCAACAAGTTCAACGAGAAGTTTCTCCGTCCGCTCGATACCGACCGGAAATCCAAGTGGAATCGCTTGAGAAGGAAATCGCTTGAAGTTTCTCCGTCCGCTCGATACTGACCGAAAATCCAAGTGGAAATGCTTAAGAAGGAAACAGCGAACAAAGTTTTTTAGTCCTGACAGTTCAACAAGTTCAACAAGAAGGAAACAGCGAACAAAGTTTTGCAGTCCTGACAGTTCAACAAGTTCAACAAGAAGTTTCTCCGTCCGCTCGATACCGACAAACAGTTATACCGAAATCGCGTGGAAAGAGTAAAATTTGTAAACAGCCGTGTGGCGAGGGTTTCGCGGCTGAAGTGGGCTGAGTAAGATGAGAGGGGACGCTATCTTGGCCCAAGCGTCCCACGTCGCCTGGACCAATCGGATCGCACTGCGTTTGACAGTGCGTCTGGCACATCTGGTTTTTGTTTTAAGAAGATTTCTCAGAAATCCGCTCCGTAGAAAACTACATTTTTGGGCGACCTTTTTTTTTTGCTCAACCGCAAATAGATTTGGAGTCTGCGGAGGATGTCATCCATAAAATTTACTTGCTGTGGCCTTATTTTTTAACTTCGTTTGCTTCACCCTATTTTTTAACAGCCAATTTTTTATGTACATCCATTATAGGACGCTTTTGATTCTTTCTCTATTCCACATAACGATTTAGTTGCAATATTGACCAGTATTACAATGGCATCATTTTTATTTTAAATTTTAGATATTCACAATTTCTAAGGTTACATGATTTTGCACAAGTATAATGCATTTTTCTGTTGTTTTAAAGTCAAGGTTTTTTTATACTGTTCACATGCTCTAGCATGTGCCGGTATCCAATTATTTAATAACCAACTCGTTATGTTTTATGATATTAGATAGCGCCTTATGGAGTTGGCGGGATATTATGGGCTTAATAGAATGATAAGATTATACCCCGGCCCGGTGTGCGATAGTGATACTATTGTGATAACGAGACAAGAAAAATGTCATAACAGTTGTACAATGCCAGCCACAACGTTCCGAAAATCTACCCAGGCAGTGTGGAAATAAGTCACTTGGTAGCGTGGTCCCCATTCTTACTCAATCATTGCTACTACACGAAATCCCATCTTAAACCCTCCTTAAAGTATATGTGTATACGTGAATTAGTATTTCATACTTAAGGCATTTAAAACAAGCCCTAAGATTAGTCCTATATTTTCTGGGTGGTACCCTAAAAACCCTTAACCTAGGTCCCTCCAGTAACCGTTTTTCGTTAGAATTTTGGGTATTTTTGCTTCATTGCTCCTCAATATACATTGAGACAGTGTTGTTTCAACTTAGTATGTAGATAAATGACTAGAATATTGACTTATATTTCATATATTTCAAGCCCTAAAGCTGCATTGGATGCTTCTAAACCCACCTTAAAGTATACGTAAAGGTTATTTTCAATCTTTTGAACATTTACGCGTGCTTTAATCAATGCTTAAAGAGTGGAATTCTTGTACTGATCCTATGCCGTGTTCGTGAGGGCAGGGGAAGGGTACAGGCGACTTTTATTTCGTCTCCATGGTGCATCGATCGACGCGTCGGGCAGAAGATTCGCCTTTCCTCCGCCAAATCAGTCCGCGGCGCCCGCACGGAGGGGAATACACCGGCCAATTTTGCCGGGAACGAGCCGGTATACTCCATTGTGGAGACCCCCGTTATTACAAGCATGACGGCGTCTAATGTTCAACCAGTCGGCACAGAATACTAAACGGCTCCGACAGGAAACACTGAACAGCCCCGCGTTAATGTTTCCTGCAGGCACGGGCCCATTAGTAGTTTTAAGATCATGTAACATGGATGATGTATAGACAAGGAGAAATTCGAACACTTGGGAGTCAATGGCGCAGAGCTGAAGAAACACACTGTCGGCTTGTGTCAGATGCGCCATGCGCCAGTCAATAGTGAAGAAAAAAACATGGAAAGGAAGAACGCCAGACAACATGAGAAAAAAAAACAATGACAGGGAATAGAAGACCCCCCCCAAAAAAAAACAGAATGGAAGAACGCCAGACAACATGTGAACAAAACAATGATAGGGAATAGAAGACCCAAAAAAACACAGAAAGGAAGAACGCCTTAGAACATGTGAACAGAAAAAAATGACATTGAATAGAAGACCCTAAACACGGAAAGGAAGAACGGCAAAGAACATGTGAATAAAAAAAAAATGACAAGGAATAGAAGACCCAAAACACGGAAAGGAAGAAGACCAAAGAACATGTGAACAAAAAAAATGACAAGGAATTATAGAAGACCCCAAAAACACGGAAAGGAAGAAGGAAAGTCAACATGAGAACCAAAAAAAATCACAGGGAATAGAAGAGCAAAAATAAAACACAGAATGGAAGAATTGAAAAATGAAATTTGCAGTATCACTTTTCGACAATGAAAAAGAACACATAATATCTTTTCTACCAAAAGACAACAAATATTCGGTAAATGTAAATAGAAGCATATTCTGTTTAAATCTTTGGAATTACTTACTTTAGTAGAAAGCAAAGGAAAGCGACATCTATTTTTCTTTGCTAAGTAGAAGATTTTTAAAAAAAGTTGTGGAGCGGACTGAAAACATTAAACAGGCCACAGCAAGTCAATTTTATGGATGACATCCTCCGCAGACTCCAAATCTAATGCGATAGGGCGAAAAAAAAACAAGGCGGGCAAAACAAGATTCCTACATTTGCAAATTTTGACATCATAAACCTTGTTAAACAAGAAATGATACGTATATTGTGATAAGTTTACTGCCAACTATTACAACATCTATTCCTAACTGAAACACCTTTGAAAAATAAAAGTTTTCAATCATTGTACAAATGGATTTGATTCAGTGGGGAACATCACATATACACAGCCACCATCACATATATAAAAAGGAATGAAATGCATCACTGCATCAAAGTAAAAGGCCAAACAATAAATCAGAACCTTGTCTTATCCCCTCTCTTCATATTTATCTGCAAACGTTCCGGCATGGCAACAGACATCTTTGCCAATTTTCGGCATGTTAACCACTGTCAGAGGGCAGCAATTTTTTTTCTAAAATCAGGCACGCGCTGATGTCATCCATAAAAATGACTTGCTGTGGCCTCACTGCTAACATATTTGCCTGCCGTGCAAAGCTCCCCACTCCACAATATACGCCTACACTGTAGCCCATCTTGTAGTTCTATTAGCTACATGCTGCTTTTTGATGTCCGTTCGCGGGTCATTGACTTAGCCCTTTTCAAAAGGTTATGGTGAGTAGAAAGGTGAAGGTAACAAAGGCAGGTACCATATGTTTGCTAAAAAGATTTAGTACTGCGTATGTGAAGATATAGTTAGAGAACATGAAGTTATACACGTCTGGGCATTAAAATGTTTTTGACAAATGTGTACCGTGTCAAAACATGGTTGCAACAAGTCCGATATTTTTCACGATGTAAAAAACGTATTTTTATCATAATCTATATCTAAAAAACATGACATGTGTTTCTTAGAGAATATGATTTATAACGTTGGAATTATGATTAATGTTTATCTTTGATTTTAATGCTTATCTTTGATTTTAATGTTTAGCTTTGATTTTAAACAATTGTTTTCTGTGCTTATCGCTTAATGCTACGTTAAGTCTTACCTAGTGGAGCTTTTTAGCAATGTACTGTGCATCATACATCATTTCAGCTGATAATGGCTGCTACTGTTTTTGTACGATGTGTACTTGTATTTTGTATTGAAAAAAAACCATTCATTTATTAATTAATTAAGCGTACATAAAGGTGAATTCTTTTGCTGTAGTTAATGTTTAATAAATATAAGCATATTTTATCCGTGCTTAAAGATTGAAATTCATGTAGTGAAATTATTCGCTGGAAGACTTCGGGAGGCATAGAAGCCCCCCGAGATACAGTAAAACACAATAAAAAACGTTACTACGGCCCAGGTATAGTATAACATTATTGTTTCTATCGTCGGTGAAATTTAGACATCCAGGTAATAAGATACGCTAAAAACAGTTACTCAAGCAACTCCAAAATCATATCCAGTTGCTTGAATAATTGTTTTTGGTGTATTATTGCATCTTTCATTACGAAATTGTGTTCTTGCTTGCAGTGTCGTTCAGGAAAAAAAAATATGCCTCCAAATTTTTATTCTACATATATTTACGTGGCAGTGTGTTTTTTTTATATGAATGTTTTTTTTTTTGCAATTTGACACAAAACTAAAAAAACATTGCAGCCTAACAATATAATGTAAAAGAAAGGCTGAATTACGCAGTTTTAGGGGTCACACAATTGTACTAAATATCATTGATATTGACAAACATAACATTTTAGATGATCATATAACCTGCTATAATCCTAAACCCCTACGCAACAACCGCGAAGCTGAAAATGGCACGTGCTTAGGCATAACAATATTCGCAAACGGACATGGATGGGCCTTCCTCGTTCCAACAAAACGCCTTTTTGATTCGTCCTTTAGCGGTAATCCTTCAGTATCGATCCCGCTTTATTACAATGATGTTTTCCCGTTCAAGCGACCGTATCAACATCTTCAAAGCCGGTTGTCGGTACTTTTGCTCACGCTTGACGCTAAAAACATGTTTTTTTAAAACAATTCGCTCAATACTCATAATTGGCAACCTCATAAAGATGAAATTAGCAAGAGTTCTTATAACGTATTCTCCGCACATTTAGATGATAATTTGTCCTGATCAAGCGATGCACTTTTAACCTGGAATTCATCAAAATCCCAGAAGGTGTTCGATCTAATGAAAGCAATATGTAAATGGAGAAACCTTGTTGGATTAAGGAATAGTAGATCTTGTGACATCTTCTATTTACGAGCAAAATAAATACATAATGACATTACTGATTTCCTATACCAACTACTAAAAACCGGTCATTTGAGCATGTACATACATCTCATGAAGTTGTGGCAATGTTCACGTTGTTTTAATTCATTCTTGCACCACAGGCTAAAATGACATTACATTGCTGCTACGATTAATTGCGATCTGGCCTGTTCATATACACTATCCCTGTGGGTATAAATGACTGTAGGGAAATATCATTGGAAGGTAAACAAAATAGGTAGGGTGCAGCCTATCTAACGTACGTTAATAATGTGAGGAAAGGCTCTTACCTTTTGGGGCGAAGAAAGGTATTTCAGGCTGATTCCTACCACAGGTATGCCAAGATGGGCGCCGTAGAGGGACAGGATCTGGAATGTCCTGGCTTCCCCCACCACCAGTAGAGCAGCTATGTTCGTCCCGGCTAAAGACTCGCACGTTTCATTCAGCATCTCCTGCGGGTTGTTACCGGGAGTTACCGTCAGAGGGTTGACGCTGATGTTCGGGTAGTCGTTCTTGTAGTCCTCGATGGCGCGCTCCATGGTCAGCCGGAACTCCGAGACGTTCTCTTGCGGAAACACGGCGCCGAGAGTCAGCATGCTCTCGTCGGGGGGCGACTCCTGCGCGAAGGTAGAGATGCTGACCGCCATGGCTAAGGCTGTCACCCACCACACGACACACCGCGACCAACACAGGTGTTCCCGTAAGGCAGACATGGCTTGTGACGTGAACAACACGGGTACGTCCCGCCAACAATAGTCCCCGGTATTATTCTCCCTGCGTCCTCGCCGGCTGCACTAGTGGATCGATGTTTCTTTAATTTTCTTACAGAGAAACGCTCTGCATGGCAAAACGGCTTCTTTGGAGGAGGCGAAGGATGGGGGGAGAGTGTTTTCGGATCTTACGTCACACCGTCTCTCCGTTCACGACTACTTCCCTCTCGGCAACATTCCATTTCTCATGGCTGAATCCACGCGGGTGAAAATCGCCTGTCTCCCCGCGTACGCCGCAGGTGTTATCCGCACACAGCCACGCAGCCCGACACCAGTTGAAACGTCATAGCTAGCTAGCGGAACGAAGTACGGCTTGGTAATAAGGACACGGCTCCGCACGTACCTCCTCTCCCCACGCAGGTACTGAACAAGGAAACCGGGTCACACTTCGCCCGGCGCCCGCCCGCACCATCCGCGAGCTCCGCTCATCGCCGGCCCACCTGTCCACGGTCCAGGTGAAGGGATATCCATCCACACAGCGGCTCGCCAATCTTCCCCCTCATGACGTAAGGACTGGTCTTCTCCCGACCGGTCAGCTGACTGACCACAAACGATTTTTTTCTGAGCACGAAGGCGTCTTGTTCACGTGATCGGCACTGAAGAAGGCATCTGAAAGGCTGGTTCAATGCGAGTGGGAAGCCTGCGCAGACGTAACCACATGCACAGCCTACTTTGTCCCAGAATGGATCGTCCCGGTACATAAAATTAAACCCCCACGGACTCCCCCGCTTTGTATGGACTACACTGATCAAGCGACACACAATAAAAACGCTGTAAAACCTTCTAAAAACGGCGTTTGCTGAATATACATTAAGAACACGCATATATCACTGCGGGATGCTGAGTGTATATACAGGGTAGGGCTTAAAACGGAATGGCAGCTTGTAATGACAGTTTGAGCGATGTCCAAATAAGTTTTATGGTGAAATTTTACGGCATAAGGCCACAGCAAGTAAATTATATGGATGACATCCTCCGCAGACTCCAAATCTAATGCGAGCGGGCAAAAAAAAACAAGGCGGGCCGAAAAAAACAAGGCTCCTACAATTTGAAATTTTGACTCAATCATTGTACAAATGGTTTTGATTCAGTAGGAACATCACATATACACAGCCAGTATCACATGTCACTGCATCAAAGTACGAAACGAAACATTAAATCAGAGACTTTTCTTGTCTCTTCTCTTCATAGTTATCTGCCATCCACCTTCCGGCATGGCAACAGACATGTTTTCCCATTTTCGGCATGTTGACCACTGTCAGAAGGCAACAAAATTTCTTGTTTTTTTTTTTTTCAAATCAGGCGAAAACTAATGCGCGCGCTGATGTCATCCATAAAATTTACTTGCTGTGGCCTAACATAAATCTTAAATCTAGCCATTTCAGTGACTACGTAAGGATCGTGGGTGGTTGAATTTTTCTGGCCGCGTAGAGAGAGTACCGTCGAACAGAGAGGTCAACGTAAGTTTAGGAAATGATCAAATACGGGATTTTATGACATGAAAATTCAATTTCCCGTGGGAGGATAATACCAGGGATATAGGGCTTACGAATATGTGTCACCAATCACAGAATTACTGATATTGATATCTGAATTATTACGGTCACGTACTATTAGTTTGTCTAAATCTGTTGGCCAATGTTTTTAAATAGTTTAAAAAAAAGAACTAAAATCAACTTAAAATTATTACTAAGGCCATGTTGATTTGATTATATGGATGACATCCGCGCGCGCATGAATTTTCGGCCGTTTCCTAAAAAAAAAAAGTTTTCAACCATACTGTAAATCGTGCAAAACAGTTGCTAAATGAGCAGAAATATACCATAAGTTGCAAGGAAAACATTTAGAAACGATACCAATGTCGTAGAATGCCAAAATCAAAGGAAAAAGACAAAAATGTAAAGAAATGAATTCGAAGAGTAGATTATTCGCCATAACATATTCTGTGCCATTTGTTCAACCTTCATGACCACGTAGATTTCATAGTGAAAGCAACTTTTTTTTTTGCAAAACTTTTTTTTTATTCGCACGCGCGCATCAGTTTTGGGGTTCCCAGAGGATGTCATCCATATAATCAAATCAACATGGCCTAAGTAAAGAGTCAAGAGAAAATGTCATGCTGACAGTTTCTTCCCCAGAACCACTTCACTGTGGAACAAGCTTCCCCGTGAATGTTTCACCGCTAATTACAACCTCCAACGGTTTAAATCAAGGGTGAACAAATATCTGACCACGCAGTCATCACTGTAACCCAAAACATGTAAGTGGCTCTCACGAGCCTTGTTTTGAGGTGAATCTGAAGTAAGTAAAAATAAAAAAAATAAAAAACTTACGTTGCTTTTAAAGCGACTGCTTTGGTATGGTGAAATACTTAACGCAATGGGTCCTCAAGGGAAAAATATATAATCTCCAACTTCAGAATACAGAGTACTAACAAGTCATTTGCATCCCCGGATAGTGTCATTTACATTCAAGAACGGCCATGTAGATGTGATTATGTGGATGACATCCGCGCGCGCATGAATTTTCGGCCGTCTCCAAAAAAAAAAAAGTTTTCAACCATACTGTAAATCGTACAAAACAGTTGCAAAATGGAAAAATGTATACCGTAAGTTAAAAAAAACATTGGAAAACGATACCAATGTCAAAATCAAACGAAAAAGACGAAAATGTAAAGAAATAATGAATTTATTCGCCAAACCATACTTTGTGTCATCTGTTCAACCTTCATAACCACGTAGATTTCATAATGAAAGCAACGTTTTTTTTTGCCAAACTTTTTTTTATTTGCACGCCCGCATCAGCTTTGGGGTTCCCAGAGGATGTCATCCATATAATGAAATCAATATGGCCTAACAGGCAAAAATTTATTTATGACTTGTTTAGCGTGTCTGACAGACAATATTCTGGTCCCATTTTTTCGATGTCACAGACCCAAATTGTTCATAATATGTAGCATGAAATGCAGATCATAGTATTGGTCCAAAGTGTATTAGGCCACACCAAGTAAATTTTATGGATGACGTCCGTACGCGCATTGATTTTGGCCTGTTCCTAGAAAAAAAAAGAAATCCCGCTTCCTGTAACTATGACCAAAGAGTCACGACAGTGCCACAAATCGTTATATTGACGTGAACCCCGTAACGCGAAATGGGTAAAGAGCACATGCTTTGTTTCTGCAGGCCTGCAAAAATGTGATGAAAGAAACAGGACAGGACTGATTCATTGCTTTTTTGATGATGAATAAAAGACTTCTTGCTTGCTACACTGTGTCACCTCATTCAATTTGTGACCTAACATTTGTCGTCTCCTAGTATATTTCTAATCTAGGCATCTTGTTTTTTTCTGGCCCTTCTTGTTTTTTTTTCGCCCTCTCGCATTAGATTTAGGGTCTCCAAAGGACGTCATCCATAAAATTTACTTGGTGTGGCCTTAGACAAATTCATAGTTATTCATTCTCTTCGTTGCTATTCAATCTCTCTAAATTTAACTGAAACTATTTAAACGTTAGTTTAAGTCCTCCCGGAAACCATCGGTATGGTCACTTATAGTGGCGCCCATCTCCGTTTCTGTAGCCCTTGGGCCACACAATTGTGCAATGACTACGGTAGGGGGCTGGTCCACTGGTGTGTGTTAAACAATAACTTCCATACTCGCAAATGCTGAGTGTTAAGCAGAGAAAGCAGTATGTACCATTTTTTAAGTCTTTGGTATGACTCGGCCGGGATCGAACTCACGACCTACCGAATGCAAGGCAAGCACTCTGCCCACTTGGCCATTGCAGCGGTTTTTAACGTTACATTTTCAAAAACCGTTGCAATAGCTCCATTGGTGCTCGCTTTGTAACCGGAAGGTCGTGAGTTCAAACCCCGCCCGGGTCATACCAAAGACTTGGTACACACTTCTTTCTCTGCTTAGCACTCAGCACATATGAGAAAGATTGTGGGAAGGTCAAACACACAGCACTACCAGCGGACTAGCCCCCTGCTGTAGTGCCCTGCACAACTGTGTGTCGCCCAAGGGCTACGGAAATGGACATGGGCACCAAACCCTATGCTCTGCATAGAGCACGGGAGACCTTTTTTTTTATTCACATTGAGTCCCCGGGACATTCAGTATCTCTAGAAGGGGTTAAAATCCTTGATTCTGAATCGGACTTCTTTGCAAGAGGAGTTAAGGAGGCAGTCTACATAAGAGCTCACAGACCTACCCTGAACAGAGACGGGGGGCGACACAAGTTATCTGGCACAAATGACCCGCTACTACGGTCACGTTTCTCTGACGTCACGTTCCAAGAGTAGACGGATCCATTCCGTGAACAAGGTTGATGGAGTCAACCGAAAATTTGGGGTAAGTCCCAATTCTATTTCTAGTGTTGGAAGTTAAAGTTTAGTCTTTATTTCATAAAGACTTGTGATTTATTTGCTGAACGGAAGCTATATAGGTATTGTCACCCACTGTGCAAGGATAACTTGTGTGACACGTAAAGCCATGTTTGAGCTGTAGGTACTCCTGATAGACTCATTATTCCATACTGCTGAGCTCGCCGTTAATACGGAAAATTAATGGAAATCGTCACACTGTCTGACGAGCTCTCAAAGAAGTAGGCATTAATCCTGGGTAAGTGGGCCATAACTCAGTTGCCATGTTTATTCCTCATCAGCGGTTCCTGTATAGGCACTTCTGCCACCGTTATGTATATGGAAATGTCAGCTGGAAAATCTGGGAAGGTTGGTGCGTAAAGAGTGTGTGTGTGGATGGCGTTCAGCACCAAGGAGAGGTCTGGTTGTCTGCACTGTGTGTGTATGTGTGTGTGTGTGTGTGTTTGTGTGTGTTGTGTGTGTGTGTGTGTATGTTTGTGTGTGTATGTGTGTGTTTGTGTGTGTGTGTGTGTGTGCGCGTGCGTGCGTGCGTGCGTGCGTGCGCGCGCGCGCGCGTGTGTGTGTGTGTGTGTGTGTGCGTGTGTGTCTGTGTGTGTCTGTGTCTCTGTGTGTGTGTGTGCATGTGGATAGTGTCGCGTTAAATGTTGTGTGGATGGTGTTCAGCACCAAGGAGAGGTCTGCTTCTCTCTCTCTCTCTGTGGATAGTATTTAGCACCAAGGAGAGTCGCTTAAAGTGTTGTGTGGATGGCGTTCAGCACCAAGGAGATCTCTGTGTGTGCGAGCACGCCCGTGTATGTGTGTTTTTGGATGTGTGTGGATGTGTGCGTGTGTGTGTGTGTGTGTGTGTGTTCGCGCGCGCGCGCACGTGTGAATGTATGTGTGTGTGAATGTCTGTAGTGTGTGTGTGATGTGTGTGTGTGATGTGTGTGTGTGTGCGCGCGCACGTGTGAATGTGTGTGTGTGTGTGTGTGTGTGAATGTCTGTAGTGTGTGTGTGTGTGGTGTGTGTGTATGTGTGTGTGTGTGTTCGCGCGCACGTGTGAATGTGTGTGTGTGTGTGTGAATGTCTGTAGTGTGTGTGTGGTGTGTGTGTGTATGTATGTGTGTGTGGATACTGTTCATCACCAAGGCCAGGTCTGATTGTCTCTCACTCTGTGAGCGTTTGCGAGTTTGCTTTTTCTGTGTGCTCGTATGTGGATGGTGCTCAGCACCAAGGAGAGGCATGCTTTCCCCCTGAGTGTGTGTGCGCGTGTGTGTACATGCGTGCGTATGTGCCTGCGCGCACGTGTGTGTGTCTGCTTGTACGTGTGAGAATGTGTGTATGTGTGTATGTGTTCGTTTGATTGTGTTTGTGTGTTTGTGAGTGCGCGCGCGTGTATGTAGATGACCTAATGTTAACACTACGCATCAGTGCACCGGAAAGTTCTCAGATCACAGGACTTCCAACACTGGCTACCGCCCAGGAGAGGCACCTAAACTGAGCGCACCACTCGTTCCAGTGACAAACTGACTCTTATCAAATGTAGAACTGAGCGGTACAAACAGAGTAGCGTCCCATACATGACCTACCTCCTGAACAGTCACTGTTTGTCTTAGACACAGTACGTTAAAGTCGTTGTAAATAATGATGTAGATATTTGTGTTAATGCCTGTGTAAATAAATGTAAATAAATGTGTAATGAATTTGCATGACTTGTACAACTGGACGTAATTCAGCCTTTGGCTGCAAAGTCCACGTTTTTTTATGAATAAAACACCATTTGATTGATTGATTGATTGATTGTAATGTTCATACAACTTCACCCGTCAGTGTTACGCCATTCTAGCGAACCTCCATCACGATTTTAACCCCAGGACAAAATGATGTTTGTGCAGATAACTCGCTTCCTGACGTCTATACGGACCACTGAAGGCCTCATAAAAAGAGATTTGAAGTGTAATACGTGGGCGTTCTACCAAACAACACACCCTCCGGTATATCAAAAGGAATGTGACTTTAAGTTAAGCGAGGAAAGTTGTCTTTGCTGTGCAGTAAAGACTTAAGACGCCCGCTCTAATAGTGGCTTTCCTGCCCGGCTATGACCGTGACTAACACCGTGACTAACGCGGAAACTCCCGGGCCTATCCGTCACTTTTCCCCGCGTGGAGCGTTCGGGCCCTCCCCCCAAGAGTGTCGTTCCGACGCCCCGCATGGAATGGCATTTGTACTGGAGGGAAAAGTAGGACAGACATTTGTCATGATCACTACGTGTGATGCCGTGACAAATCTGATTACCTGTGTAGCCTGTAGGTTTTCAATGGAGCCGGTGTCCGGATGGAAATGACTGATTCGTATGACGCACCGAAAAAATGACATGTGTGCAGATGGAACAGAAGTAAGGCCACAGCAAGTAATTTTTAGGCCACACTGACTAAATTTTATTGATGACATCTATGGGCGCATTGATTTTTGCCTGTTCTAAAAATAAAAATAAAAATAAAAAAACAAAAAGATCACGTCCTCCGAGGCTCTGGCCTGGCTCTAGGCCTGGGTAGTCCATGGTAGTTAGCGACAATACGGAGCCGGTGGTAACTCTGGAGGATGGCACCCAGGCTGCCGAAGCTCCAAGACTCAAGAACTCAGTACATACGTACAGTGCCGATTCATAAATTTCGCAAAAAGCTAGCATGTGCCGGCTTGTCGTATACGTCGCTATGTACTGCCGCAAATTTATAAGTCCAGCTTTGTATTCCTGTGGCTTAGTAGCTTTTTAATTTTTGGCCAGAATTTTTTAAAATTCTCCCGCCCTCACGCACTAATTTGGAGGTCTTCGGAGGATGTCATCCATAGAATTAAGTCGGTGTGGCCTAGTATGGATGACATCAGCCCGCGCATTAATTTTCGCCTGATTTTGAATAAAAAAACAAAAACAAAATGTTTTGCCCTCTGACGGTGGTTAACATGCCGAAAATGTGCATATATGTTGTAAATGACTATCGGTTTGGAGACCATCAGCAATCCAGCAAACTTGAGGCACAATGATTCGCGTTTGATCGCTAATGTTGTAACTTGACACTGACATGTTCCATCGCATCCAACCCAACCCAGTATAGTAGCTGCCAATAATGGTACGGCTAGCCGTTTTGCTAGAATTTCTAGTTAAGTGAGGTCTTTACACATCTACAAGGACAGGTAATACTGTTGAATAAAAGATCTGTTTAGTTGTGATATCATTTTTTGTCACCTCAATTCTGTTAAACAAGGCTTATGACCTCAAAATTTGAAAATGAAAATTTTTTTTCGCCATGTTTTTCTTCGCCCTAACGCATTAGAATTGGTGTCTGCGGAGGATGTCATCCATAAACTTTACTTGCTGTGGCCTAACCTCCAAGCAAATATTTCAGTGCCAAAATCGTAACCAACCGACAAGACAGTACCCAATAGGAAAGACAATATCCAATAGGCCACTATAGGTTGATTGAGCCGGCTATTAGTAAACGGTAAATATGCAAGGCCACACCGACTTAATTTTATGGATGACATCCTCTGAAGACCCCCGAACTAGTGCGCGCGGGCGAATAAAAAAAAAGAATTCCGGCCAAAAATGAAAATGCCACTAAACCACAGGAATGCACAGCTGGTATTGTGAATTTGCGGCAGTACTTAGCGACGTATACGACAAGCCGGCACATGCTGGCTTTTTGCGGAATTTATAAATCAGCTATGCGTATGTACTGAGTTCTTGAGTTGTTGAGCGTCGGTAGTCTGGGTGCCCGGCTCCGTATTGTCGCTAGCTAACATGGACTACCCGGGCCTAGAGCCAGGCCAGAGCCTCGGTGGACATGATCTTTTATTTTAGAACAGGCGAAAATCAATGCGCGCGCGGGTGTCATCCATAAAATTAAGTCGGTGTGGCCTAAAGAGGGTCACAATCTTTCCAACAGACCTTTGCATGGAGAGTACAGTAGCACTGGAAAAAATCAAGTCAACATAAAAGATTGTCTAGGTGTGCTGGAATTGTGTAGTATTTTTACATAAAATTATTTCAGGCATATTTTTGCCATATTAGCAAACCAACTACGCGCTTCACTTCAATGTGTTTTAATATAATAACCGTAGTCCATTAACCAACTGTAGGAAATGTAGAAAGGTGTTTATTATATCATATGTCTATCGGGGTTTACATAATCAAATGATTAAATCAATGCATACAGAGTTATCCTATCGAATGCTTTTTAGATATTGAGTACGCTGTAATTAATGAGATCTATTGGCGTATTTAGTACACATTTGGGGTCTTTTTATGGAGATAGCGTGTTTTATAATTATATCAGGAATGTATTAATTAAACATTCCATCATAAGATATGGATTAATAGAGCTAAAGTCATCCATCATAATCTGCTTAAGAGTAATAAGAGATTTTCTATATAGGGCAGTTTTCATACATATTGATATAAGTGGATTTTGTACTTGATATGTCTCGTATCCCCGTTAGTATGATTTTTAGGCGTCTATATATAGTTATGAAGTCGAGGGAGATATTCAGAATTGGGTCAGAATAACAAATGGATATGGGTGAAGGACATGGCATTCTACGTAGGGCATATTTAGCACTGAAGATATCGATATTTGTTGTATGTAACTTATGTCGAATAGCAAAGTTCTTTGATCACAACCATTTATTTTTCAAGAGCCGACGTTTCGATGACCGTCTGTCATCTTCATCAGGGCAATTCTGACTGGTTTGCTGTGTACTGACGCTAGATGTTACTTGGTGCATAGTGGACCAAAGGTGTTACATAGTTCACAGTGCACTGTTACTTGGTTCACTTAAGCTTGTTTCTACAATTAACAATTTATTTCCGAACGTAGTGCAGTTGTGCATTGTTACATCATAAGGACATGCGGTTCCAAATGTTAAGTGTTTCTATATATAATATATACGGTATTTACGGATGTAACTTATGTCGCGTATAGAGACAAATTGAACTAAACATGAAGATATGTGTCCCCGAACAAGCTAAGTTATACAATTTGAAATATGATGCTCTCTATACTTTTGTGTATTCGATATCATAAGAAAGTGTATTGCAAATACATGCCCGAGGGCTACTTGCAGGTACAAACGTGTATGAAAAAAAAAAATAAGAAAAAGAAAATACAATGGCATGAGAGACTACGTCTAACATTATACTACATTCTACAACATACATGGTACTAGTTTTACTGGGTTTGACTTCTTATTTTTCAGTTTATCTTTTATTAGGTATTCTGTCTTTTAATAGAAAAAATACTTGTTTTCTAAATTTTAGCTGCCCTACACTGCAAGATGAAAAGCTTACCGAATAAAAGTTTTTTTGAGGCAATGGAAGACGAATTTACGAACATCTACTCGCTATCCTATCTCATTATCTGTCCTACTTGGGATTAGCCGAATGCCCAAATCCAGCAGGGTTCTTTTCCCATGCTTATACTTAAGAAGTCCCCAGTGTCCAAGGCCTATTGTCGCAGTAGCAGTGGGCAGGTGCACTGCGGTATTACAGCACACATCTCCCCATACGGACAGATAGGAGGCAATTAAGCAGGCTTCCCCCTGTGTCCCAGCCATCTTTTCCAGCTGTGGAGAATGAATAGGCTGCCCGATGAGCCTTGTTCTGATATAAGGCCACAGCAAGTGATTTGTATGGATGACATCAGCGCGCGCATTCATTTTCGCCTGATTTTTTTTGGGGAAAAACAAGACATTTTGTTTCCCTCTAAAAGTAGTCAATATGCCGAAATTAAAATGGACAAAGATGTATGTTGCCATGTCGGGACGTGGATGACAGATAAATATGAAGAGAGGAGACAAGAAAAGACTCTGATTTAATGTTTTTTTAAACTTTGATGTAGTAATGCATTGCATTCATTTTATATGTAATGATCTTTCCACTGAATCAAAACCATCTGTACAATGATTGAAAACCTGTATTTTTCAGTGGCAAATAGATGTTGTAATAGTTGGCAGTAAACTTAGTACAATATAGGTATAATTTCTAATAAACAAGATTTATGATGTCAAAATTGGAGAATGTAGGAACCTTGTGTTTTTTTTGGCCAGCCTTGATTTTTTTCCCCTATCGCATTAGATTTGGAGTCTGCGGAGGATGCCATCCATAAAATTTACTTGATGTGGCCTAATGTGTAATCTTACCCAGCTAGGTCCGGCTAGTGCAGAGTTCCCGCGGTTTTCTAATTCTGAAAGCTAGTCATCCATTGTGACATGACAACAGTCTTTACAAAGTAGCTAGAGCTTCTATAGAGTCCGTTTAGTTACGGAGGATTTTAACAGCCAGATTTAAAATCGTCTTAAGAAGCACATGTGTGCGGGAACGTGGAGGGGAAATCTTTTATAAGAGTTACCCGCTGCTCGGGTGCTGAAGGCGAGTTTAACTTAGGTCACAGTAATTTTTAAGGCTGACATCGCGCGAATTAATTTTCGCCTGATTTAAAAACAACAACAACAACAACAACAACAAGAGATTCTGTCGACATTTCACGGTGCTAAATATAAACATGCCAAAATGGGCAAATACTCGTAACTTCCGTCAGTTCTGAGACTGTCAGGGATCCAGCAAACCCGAGGCACAATTTGATGGCAAATGTTGATAGTCAAAGGTGTTCCATTACACGAATACACAGTAGTAGCTGCATACCCATGATGGTAAGACACGCTCTTTTTATGTTTATTGAAGGAAAAATAAAACATGTTGTTTTTGCTATGTTTCCTCTTCTTCTCCCGTTCCAAACACTGACTCTGACCTGGCCAATGCCCTGATTTGTTGACGCCTCTCACCATGGTAACTGGTGTTGGGTTACATAATGTTGCAATTTTATAGTAGGAGGGATTTATACGCCTGTCTGAC
>NW_017803976.1:2122731-2149438 GCF_001625305.1 Branchiostoma belcheri
ATGAATGTGTTTGAGTAAGAGTTAACAGAGCAGACCATATGCGAAGGAAACATTATGCATTTGCTCTGCAAATGTTACCTTTCTAAATTGTAAATTTTATTTGCAAATGTTACCTTTCTAAATTGAAGTCTACAATTGTTTTAGAGAATCTAGCTTAACACACATCTACCAGGATAGGTAATACAGTTGAAGTCCTGTTGGTTGCGTTAACATGTTTTTCGCCTATATCTTTCTTGTTTAAGGTTTATGATCTGAAAATTTAAAAATTTAGGAATCTTGGGGTTTACACGCCTTGCTTTATTTCGTCATATCGCATAAGTTTTGGGGACTGCGGAGGATGTTATCCTTTAAATTTACTTGCTGTGGCCTTACATAGAAAGGAGCTCACATGAAAACCTTTCACAATTTTAATTTTCTTTCTAGCTAACTTTTCAATTAATATGGATTGATTGTGTATGTCGAATTCATGTTGTAATAATAATCCATTTTCCCTGTCTTACTTATCAATATAAATTACTGTGCCAATAATTTTCATTGGTTAGGCCATGTTGATTTGATTATATGGATGACATCCGCGCGCGCATAAATTTTCGGCCGTTTCCAAAAAAAAAGTTTTCAACCATACTGTAAATCGTAGAAAACAGTTGCAAAATGAGCAAAAATATACCATAAGTTACAAAAAAATTAATGAAAACTATACCAATGTCGTAGAATGCCAAAATCAAACGAAAAAAGACGAAATTATAAAGAAATGAACTTGAAGACTAGATTATTCGCCAAACCATATTCTGTGCCATTTGCTCAACCCTCATGACCACGTAGATTTCATAATGAAAAGAACTTTTTTTTTTGCAAAACTTTTTTTTATTCGCATGCTCGCATCAGTTTTGGGGCTCCCGGAGGATGTCATCCATATAATCAAATCAACATGGCCTTAGCAAAAAAATCCACCGTTAATTTTCATGGTATCTGTTTCTTGTCATTTTCCACCCAAACACTTACCTCCGCCATTTGCTATGTCTTCATTAAAGAGGTGTCATTCTGTCTGGCATTGATAAAAGTACTCACATCTGCCAGGGAATTCTTAAGGTCTCGGACCGGAGTTTTTTTCACGATTTTGGATCCGGCGGACACCCTCAGACCGAAGGGCTATAACTCCGCCAAAAAAAGTACGCCGGGAAATCTCATTACATCAGTCAACGGAGGTTTCCAGCCGGCTTCCGATACAATTTTGGTTATTGTCCGTCGACTCTATAATTTGGGTAGAAACTGTAGTTAAACGTAAATTTTGGATACGAAAAATGTAGTTTTTTTGCAGTTTTTTCAACGGGCCTGCTTGGAAAAAACGAAGTTTTCCAGCCTAACGGCTTATATGCTGAAATAGCTTACTACTTTCTGAAAAACAGAAAAAATATAGGTTGTTACGATAAGTTTTTCGCAAAATCCGGTGACGCGAACCCCTAGAAATTCCACATAGAACGCAGCTATTTGGGTCATCAGGCGACAAACCGCATCACCCTTGCTCGCGGACTAATATCAAAAACGCTTCGCTGGCCGTCCAACTTCACCGCGCCGAAAAACACTACAATCCGAAGGCTTTTTGATCAATTCAACATCTAGTTAAAAAACTACAGCGATCACCGAGCTATGGGGAGCCAAACCTAGCGTGACAACCTCGCAGATCCGGCGATTTACTGCGCACTATTTGGAACCCTGGTCAGAATTAAACTCCGACCCGGAACCTTCTAATTAAACTAGAGATGTGCAGGTTTCAAGTCATAATGTTCAAATTGTTATGAACTATACTTACTGAATGGGTTTCGTATCATATATAAGTTTGCTTCTGTAATATATACATTTGTAAGCAATTTTGTGTTCATTTATTACCTGCTGACCAGAGGGTTTGTCCATTCTGTCCAGAATTAATAGAAGACGGATACCACTTTTTGATAGTTTGTCCCAAATATCGTTATACGTAATTCATTATATGCAATTATATCAACGTAATTGATATACGTAATTCATTATATACGTAATTCATTATATGCAACTATATCAACTTCTATACCAGAATTTATCGCCATGAATTCATCTAGCAAATTCAGATACTTCTTGACTTTTGACAATCCATACATTGTGAATATAGCACAGTATTCTAAAGAATGTCTAAACGTAAGAAATTCTTTTAATGATTGTATAAGCGCCTTTTCATCCCATATCACCTAGTATTGTACTACGTAGACTGATTTGTTAGATTTGTTCTCTCATTTCTGCCATACTTTGTACCTTGTACATTGTTGCGTAATAAAAGTCATTTATTTTTATTGCAGTACCCGTGCCATATGTCTGTTCATGTTCTTTTGCCGTGAAAATCCGTGAAAAAGAACGTGAAAAACGATGAATTAAAGACGACACGAGTCGTCACCCGACTGATACGACAATGTTCGAAAAGCCCCCTTCAACTTCTGGAAAAAGGAAGACTTTCAAATATTAGTGACAGTGCTAGTGTCACGGAAATGAAAAGAAACCTACAGTGGGTGTCACTGCAAGGCAAACGAAAAATGTCCAGACAATGCATGATGTACAAAATGACTAATAAAGTGTTGGATGTTCCAACTACTAAGTACCTGATACCAGCTCAGAAAAAAAAACAAGAAATAGTCATGCCTTCAAGTAGCAGAGTTATCAACCAAGAATTTATGTGTTCAAAAACTCATTCTTTCCTAGAACTTTCACAGAGTGGAACTCACTGTCACCAAGTACAGTAGGGGCATTGTCATTAGATAGCTTTAAATAATGTTAGAGTTATGTGTTCAATGGTTAGGTGTAATATAGTCGTTTGGTGTAATATAGTCAGCTGCCGCCGCGCCGCATGCTTACAAAGCTGGTGTGTTACACCGAAGGGCGGTTATACTGGCTTTACAGATACAGATACAGTTATTAACAAGGAGGCACACAGAAACACACACTCATTCACCCGCCCGCACACACACAAACATTACCATGCCTGTCCTTGGTGCTGAAAACCATCCAAACCCGCGAATTTGTTATTTCTTGTATCGTTGATTTTATTTCATGTTATTTACATGTACTTGCGTTTTTTTCCTCAGGTCACATTGAAAAACACCAGTGGTGGCTCGTTTCCTCTTGTGAAATAAATAATAAACAATAAACTAGTTTCGTTACGCATCTTGAATGTGCAAAACCCTTGTACTTCACATACAGTTCGTCTTTGTTTTTGTCTTTCCCGGTAATGTCTGACGTCGTTCTACCGTCTCAAGGCTTCTTGGTGCTTACGATAAGGATCTTGAACAGACTTGAAGCCATCCAGCCATCTCTAACTGTAGTATAGCCTCAAGTTATTGTTCTGTTGTGATCGTAGAATCGATGAACAGTACCGGAAAGAGAACTCAGTTGGACTAGCTTCCGGGAAAATGTTTCCCTAATGTGTCGATTTTCCAGGAAAAGGATTTACCACCCCGCTATCCGGGGCCTGGCCAGATGGATGTTACCGGATGTACATTTTAATGAGGTTCCCTTCGGGTTATAAGTAAGAAAAGCGGCTAGACACACACATGTTCATATTCCTGATTCAATATCATTTTTTTTTGTTAGGCCACACTGATTTAATTTTATGGATGGCATCCGCGCACATATTGATTTTAGCCTGTTTATTTGTTAGAAATCACCTTCAAGGAGGCTATGGTCTGGGTGCCATCCTCCGTAGTCCATGGTAACTACCGACAGTAGGGAGCCGGCGGTAACTACGGAGGATGGCACCCAGGCTGCCGAAGCTCCACGGAACTCAAGAACTCAGTACAGTGTCAATCCATAAATGCCACAAAAGGCCAGTGAGTGTCGGCTTGAAGTAAAAGTCACGCAAATTCACAATACCAGCTTTGTATTCCTGTGACTTAGCAGCATTTTCTTTTGCTGGAATTTTTTTTTATTCACCCACGTGCACTAGTCTTGGGGTCTTCAGAGGATGTCATCCATAAAATCAAGGCAGTGTGGTCTTAGCCAAGCAATTTTAACGCACAAAAATCTCACTGAGCTAAAATTATTAGCTATTACATCTTCCTGTCCACAAATGACTAGGATATGATTGATTTCTAGTATAGCATTTTCCATCTATTGGTTTACTATTATTTACGAGGTATAACCAGTGTGAACCTCCTAAGAGCACAATTTTATTTGCGTTTAATTAAGTTTGTACTTTTGAGAGTACTTCTTAATATGTCATGTGTACTAAAACACGCAATTCAGCCCATGGATGTTATGTGTTTTGAGGAATAAACCTTTCATTCATTCATTCATTCATTCATTCATTCATTCATTCATTCATTCATTCATTCATTCATTCATTCATTCATTCATTCATTCATTCATTCATTCATTCATTCATTCATTCATTTTAGGTTGATTTTTGACCGTGTCTTCAACATCACCAACTTGTCTTATTCGTATTCATTTTGGTTTTAATTACCTTAATTATACATATATTTTGTCAATGTGTTTTATACTCATTTTATGTTTTTGAAAGGTTTTATATGATTCTTTATTGACACAACAAAAAAGTACAGAGACTTTTGTATGGTCTTATACAACTTAACTAAAGATCTAACAAGGCTAAATACATGTGTGGATAACGTTATCTTACGTACAGAGTATATGTATGGTGTAACAATAAAGGTTAACTATTCTCTAACATGTGTTCTCTAAGATCGAAACATTCTTTAATGTATTTTAGAATATTTGAACACTGTATTGGTTATCTCCCCTAAGAATGTAGTTGCATTTATCTATAGGATCTAACGTATTGAAATCAATTAAACAAGCGGAAAGAAAGGTGAACAGCAATAAGCGCTTATCATTGTATAGTGTACAATCCATTATAAAATGGTGCTCATTTTCAATCATGTTTGGACAAAATGGACAGAACCTTTGGTCATTTGGTATTTTCTTGTATCGACCTGTTTCTATGTTTAATTTATGACAACTAATTCTTAATTTTGTGATCGCTTTTCGGATATCTAGATTGTGTATACTTGAGAGGTATTGTTTTTGTCCAAGTAACCTGCTTTTGCTTTGTGCTTTTTTGTCCAATACTCAATAATTATATGTGAATAAAGAAATAACATCTGTTTGGTTACGATTTAAGATAGAAGGGCCCAAAAGATGGATGAGTCCTTTAGTCCAGTGTACAGAAAATTGTTTTCGTAGCGATTCTAAAAGCTATTATGCACTTTCATGATTCTGGTCAATCAATGGGCTATCTATCATCATTAAAAAGAAAAAAAAATAAACCAAGGACTAAATTAATTATTGATTTCTGATGGACCCTTATAAGGAAACAATTGAAATTAACAGAAGAAAAATAAATTAGAATTATAATTAAAATGTGAAATATATGATATGAATTTTCATTGCATATTCCTGTCCATATGGACTAGATGCCTATATGACCATTTGTGGTCTAGAGCATGTTAGACAATAGTACAGAACAGTTCAACACTAACGATACTACACTCGATAAATATTAAAAATTTTATCTGTTAAGATAACAGTGTGTACTATTGTTTATCTACCAGTAGCAATTGTTTCTTCTCTCTTATTAAAGCACATAGTGACATACTCACATACTTTATCTACTATATGTTCATTTTTGCATGGCATTATGTATGTGAAAGTGTCCTGCTTTTATATTTTCATTTTCAATATATGAAATATATCAACTACTAAGAGATACTTAACAGTGCTAAGGACTTTAACCTTAGGCCACAGCAAGTAAATTTTATGGATGACATCCACCACAGACTCTAAATCTAATGTGAGCGGGCGAAAAAAAAACAAGACGGGCCGAAAAAAAACAAGGTTACTATATTTTAAAATTTTGACTCAATCATTGTACAAATGGTTTTGATTCAGTGAGAACATCACATATACACAGCCAGCATCACATATCACTGCATCAAAGTAAGAAACAAAACATTGAATCAGAGCCTTTTCTTGTCTTCTCTCTTTAAAGTTATATGCCATCCACGTTCCGGCATGGCAACAGACATCTTTGCCCATTTTCGTCATGTTTGATTTGATTTTTTTAAATTTTATTAGTTTGCACATAAACAAAACAGACAATAATAATACAAAACAAGGATAAAACAGGTGCAGGAGGAGGGGAGAAGCATGAAACGCTTATACAAGGCCCTCCTCCTCTAAACTATACAAAATTAAATATAATCAATAAATGGAAATAATACAATAAGGATAATCAAATAATGTACGGTATAAATTAATAACAATGAAATAAGGTAATGTAAGTATAAATACAGTGCAATAATGATAATTATAATAATTGGTATGAGTTAAAATAAGAGAAAAACACTAGAAAGACATGTTGACCACTGTCAGAAGACAACGAAATTTTCTTTCTTTTTTTTGAGCACGCTGAAGTCATCCATAAAAATTATTTGCTGTGGAGTTAGTTTAGAAAGTACTGGAAAAGTGTCTGTTTAGTATTGCATATATAATCACACTTATCATTACCGTTTGTCAGTCTAGTGTTCGACACATCACACAACACTCTCATTACTGCATAGAAACACTCTTGGGACTTTCCTTCTGAATTAGAAAGAGCAGAAGGGATTTTATTCCAGGCACCCAAAATCCCACCAGATCATACCACTATTATCAAATGTTGATGAGTCATTGGGAAGTTAAACTTCATTCCTGGGTGGATTTTCACTGCCAGGTAAAGAATAATTCCACATCCATCAGTAAGTTGATGTCAGTATGATCTAGAGGATCTCAAGTGTAGCTTGCTATGAAATTAACGGAAGGGTTGAAACCGACTTTAGGCCACAGCAAGTAATTTTTATGGATGACATCAGCGCGCGCATTAATTTTCGCCTGATTTAGAAAAAAAACAAGACATTTTGTTGCCTTCTGACAGTGGTCAACATGCCGAAAATGGGCAAAGGTGTCTGTTGCCATCCCAGAAGGTGGATGGCAGATAATTATGAAGAGAGGAGACAAGAAAAGGCTCTGAATTAATGTTTCGTTTCTTACTTTGATGCAGTGATATGTGATGCTGGCTGTGTATATGCGATGTTTCCACTGAATAAATACCAGTTGTACAATGATTTTTATTTGTAAAATGTCAAAATTTTAAAATGTAGGAACCTTCTTTTTTTCGGCCCGGCTTGTTTTTTTCGCCCACTCGCATTAAAATTGGAGTCTGCGGAGGATGTCATCCATAAAATTTACTTACTGTGGCCTCACCTGCATGGGTTCATTAGCAAAGCGTATCCCCGGATCTAGAAATTGTATATCTTTTTAAGATCTTCTTGGTTGATGCACAAATACATATATATGAAAACAAAAAAATGAAATCTGTTATCTAGAGGGATATTTGATTTGGTTACTTGATAAAACCAAAGATCCAAGATCGTTCTAGCTACCGTAGCTGCAGCTAACTTTTATTAAACCTATATCTTTGACCTTCGCAAGTTTCTCTTTCTGAAATTATATTAAAAATGTATATTTGATTTGGTTACTTGATAAAACAAAAGATCCAAGACCGTTCTAGCTACCGTAGCTGACGCTAAGTTCTATTGAACCTCCATCATTTGACCTTTGCAAGTTTTTCTTTCTAAAATTAATGAAAAAAAAAAGAAATCCTTTACCTAGAGGAATATTTGATTTGGTTACTTGATAAAACCTAAGATCCAAGACCGTTCTAGCTACCGTAGCTGACGCTAAGTTCTATTGAACCTATATAATTTGACCTTTGCAAGTTTTTCTTTCTGAAATTATATGAAAAAACAAATGAAATCCGTTATCTATAGGAATATTTGATTTGGTTACTTGATAAAACCAAAGATCCAAGACCATTCTAGCTACCGTAGCTGCAGCTAAGTTCTATTGAATCTATATCATTTGACCTTCGCAAGTTTTTCTTTCTGAAATTATATGAAAAAAAAAATCCGTTATGTAGAGGAATATTTGATTTGGTTACTTGATAAAACCAAAGATCCAAGACCGTTCTAGCTACCGTAGCTGTATAGCTAACTCCTATTGAACCTATATCATTTAACATTGACAAGTTGGTCTTTCTGAAATTACATTCTTGATATGATGTTTTTTATTCCAACATTTTATGTCTAGACATGGTAGTGACATACTCAAGTTTTTCAACTTATTTTATGCCACCACGGCAACACAGAGCACAAATATAGGACATTACTAATTTTCCAGTATTGTGAGAAAAGTCGTGTAAAAAGTGCCTTTCCCAAGGGTACAAGATCGGTGGCATGTCAGGACTCGAACCCAGGACCTCTTGGTTTCGAGTCCAGCACTCTGCCGCTACGCCACACGACGCCACTACTATTCATGGTATGATATGCATCAGTAAAACCACCACATTCTTTAGAGCAGGAGGGGTATAACATTTCTTCTATATTAATACCAGTAAAAGCGCTTGCATTGTAGAATGTCCTAACATTTAGACAAGAAAAAGAGCAAAATGTTTCCATTAAGCTTTATATGGGACATGCAGTCTACAGTCATATGATAATCTATACATATATCAGCGTTGGTGTCACCATTGAACGATTTTCCAACTCATGGCCAGTGTATCGCACCGCCATTGCCCGCGATGTACTCATATATCACAGTATCTGTGACACAGATACGGCGGTACAACATTAATCTAGCCGTATCGCTGGCGTATGTGCATGTGTGTTATGACAGATATATCGCTAGTTCAGGACCTTACCCTGTTAAACATGTACCAGGCATGTTTAATCAAAGATTGTACTGCTTTTCCTACCTATTTTCAAGGGGGGGGGGGGGATAAACTACTAGTATCTGCAACTTACAATCCACTGCTCACCCAGTTCTATCTACATAATATTGACGATTACTTAACTTTTACAGTGACTGTATTTTTGTAAGGTAGATTACGTATCTCCAAATTTTCGGTGTCGACTGTACACCTTGATCACGGAGTGACCTAGTCTCGCGAGAACACGAGACTAGGTCGAGACTTGTGGTGTGGATCTTCTGCCCCCCCCCGCTCCTTGCGGAGTAGGGGTAGGTAGGACCTTTAAGTTCTCTTTTTTCTAGAATTGACCACATATGGAATGCCCTCCCAACAGAAATAAGATATCCCGTCGAACCAACGCTTCAAACAAGCTATTTCAGAACACTGCCTGTATTTACTGTCCTCCCATTTCGACATATTACTACTACTACTACTACTACTACTACTACTACTACTACTACTACTCCTCCTACTACTACTACTTCTACTACTACTACTACTACTACTACTACTACTACTCCTCCTACTACTATTACTACTACTACTACTACTACTACTACTACTACTACTACTATTACTACTACTACTACTACTACTACTACTACTACTCCTACTACTACTGCTACTACTACTACTACTACTACTACTACTACTACTACTGTTACTACTACTATTACTACTTCTACTACTATTAATACTACTACTACTACTACTACTACTAGTACTACTACTAATAATAATAGCCTGGCGTCACAGATGCGTTGGATTTCTTGACAAAGACTGGAGTTATACAGTTAAAAATTCGTGTAAGTCTAAATTCTGTGTTACAAATTATAGTTCAACTTTGCTTCAAAATGATTTCTATCAACACAGGTGAACATTTAAAGACATCCAATGTAACTTTTTCGGGCTTTTAAACCTGATTATTCAAAGCCAATTTTCTAGCAATTTATCTACATGCTGAGTTGAAAACACAATCCCATTGTATATTGACCCTCATGGAGCAAACATTCACAGAATTATGATGGAAAATGGTTACTGCAAGGGCCCTTAGAAGATTTTTAGGGTACCTCCCAGAAAATAAATGACTCATCTGAGGGCTTGTTTCTGTAGTTTTAAAAGCTGAAAGTATGAATATACTGACTCAAATGTGCTAATGTAAAGCAGTATGTGTCAGTATCACAATGATTGCCTTATTCAGAATATTTTCAGTTTTGCTGCCCTGAAATCCCATTAGATGCCTTTAAGACAAGGCTCTGTTTTGTTTTGTTTTGTTTGTTCAGTATTTAACTGAAATAAAAAGTCCGCCTCTCTCCTTGTGCTTCAATGTAAAGACTGCAGTGAGAGTTCTGAGAATTGTTCCGGTGGTATAATACATTACATCACCTCTACCATCCTTTCTAGTATTAGCTTAAAGAGATTCCAACAGAAATCTCCTAAGTACCCATTGGTTGAGGGTTTCCTATAGCTTCGGTCGTAAATCGTTCTCAACGGAACTATTAGAAACTGGAAATGATGAATGTGTGGTATCTGACGGTGGAACTTTAAAGTGCTCCACTAGCCCTATGGCTCACCCGGTAAGTCCACCATTTATTACGAAAACACCGCAGTTGTCTGAGGCACAAAAATGTAGGCTCTTTAAAAGTCAGAGTTTGTTCTCGTCTGATTCCTATAACTGATTGTTCTTATATGATTGTTTTGAAATATTGTTTTGTTTTTAGTATCATATTTACTAGCCCTATGGCTCACCCGGTAAGTCCACCATTTATTACGAAAACACCGCAGTTGTCTGAGGCACAAAAATGTAGGCTCTTTAAAAGTTGGAGTTTGTTCTCGTCTGATTCCTATAACTGATTGTTCTTATATGATTGTTTTGTAAGTTTTGCCATATTGTTTTGTTTCTTGTATCATTTGTATGCTTTTTATGTGGCTCACCCGGTAAGTCCACCATTTATTACAAAAACACCGCTGTTGTCTGAGGCACAAAAATGTAGGCTCTTTAAAAGTCAGATGTGATTCTCGTCTGATGCCTCTAACTGATTGTTCTTATATGATTATTTTGAAAGTTTTGCCATATTGTTTTGTTTCTTGTATCATTTGTATGCTTTTTATGTGGCTCACCCGGTAAGTCCACCATTTATTACGAAAACACCGCAGTTGTCTGAGGCACAAAAATGTAGGCTCTTTAAAAGTCAGATGTGATTCTCGTCTGATTCCTTTAACTGATTGTTCTTACATGATTGTTTTGTAAGTTTTGCCATATTGTTTTGTTTCTAGTATCATTTGTATGCTTTTTATGTGGCTCACCCGGTAAGTCCACCATTTATTACTAAAACACTGCGGTTGTCTGAGGCACAAAAATGTAGGCTCTTTAAAAGTCAGAATTGATTCTCGTCTGATTCCTCTTACTGATTGTTCTTATATATTGTTTTGAAATATTGTTTTGTTTTTAGTATCATATTTACTAGCCCTATGGCTCACCCGGTAAGTCCACCATTTATTACGAAAACACCGCAGTTGTCTGAGGCACAAAAATGTAGGCTCTTTAAAAGTCAGAATTGATTCTCGTCTGATGCCTCTAACTGATTGTTCTTGTATGATTGTTTTGTAAGTTTTGCCAAATTCTTTTGTTTCTTGTATCATTTGTATGCTTTTTATGTGGCTCACCCGGTAAGTCCACCATTTATTACGAAAACACCGCAGTTGTCTGAGGCACAAAAATGTAGGCTCTTTATAAGTCAGAATTGATTCTCGTCTGATTCCTCTTACTGATTGTTCTTATATATTGTTTTGAAATATTGTTTTGTTTTTAGTATCATATTTACTAGCCCTGTGGCTCACCCGGTAAGTCCACCATTTATTACGAAAACACCGCAGTTGTCTGAGGCACAAAAATGTAGGCTCTTTAAAAGTTGGAGTTTGTTCTCGTCTGATTCCTATAACTGATTGTTCTTATATGATTGGTTTGTAGGTTTTGCCACATTGTTTTGTTTCTTGTATCATTTGTATGTTTTGTATGTGTTCTGTGTCCAGGGCCCCAGTGCAAAGCAGTTTAGGGGGTTAGGGGGTACCCTAACTAAAGAAAACATAAATAAATAGATAGATAGATAGATAGATTAGATAGATTAGATAGATAGATTGATAGATAGATAGATAGATAGATAGATAGATAGATAGATAGATAGATAGATAGATACAAATAAATAAATAAGAATAAATACATTTTCGCCCTGCTTTATTTTCTAAATTAATGTATGTGTTACTTGTTAATTGACAGTTTTGCTGTAAACCTCAAGCCTAGATATTAAACAAAAGATATAGGAAAATTGAACATAACACTCAGATATAACCGATGCAAGATGTAATTTGTAAGGCAAGTTGTTCTTAGCTTTGTCTATCTTGTATTCCTTGGATTTAATTTAATGGTATGTAGCGATATTTTACCTCCATGAAATGTCATGGAGGTTATACTTTTAACTGAGTTTGTCTGTCTGTCTGCCTGTTGGTCAACAAAATAACTCAGGATCGGCTGGATGGATTGGTTTTATACTTGGTGCGTTGGTAGGGTGTGACAAAAACTAGAAATGATTACATTTTGGTCCCCCTAGTGGTCTTGGTACTGCAGCAGAATTTCAGGTTTTGATATCTCGCCGATTTTGGATGGTAGGTTAGCTCTTGTGCTCGGGAAGAAGTCACGTTAGTTTAGGCCCTCTAGCAGCTTGTTTTGGAACTGCAGGACGGTTTGTTTAAAAATACTCAAGAGAGGATAACCAAACATTTCTTCTAAACATTTCGTGGAGGTATGAGATTGCCGAACTCTACTTTGATATCTGTTTTTAAAGTGGTAAGTCAACCCATGTGTGTACGCACGTCCATGGCCCTCTCGATATGGAAATGAGTTTTGTGGGAAAATGTCTAATCTTTCATCTCCAGGTCTTTGAAAATATGACCGCCGGCTGTTTCAGATTCTTGCCGCATTTATATGACCCCACGGAGGGTCACGGAAGTGTAGAGGGCAAAAAAAAAATCTCCCGTCTGCAGTTCTTTGAAAACATGACCGCGGGGTGTTGAAGATTCTTGCGGTACGTAATGAAGTAATGCAGGGTCCCGGGAGTGGAGAGAGTTAAAGATACGGCTGCCCCCTGACGGACAAAACTGAATAGCACCGGCCCTGATGATACGCACTGTCGCCCAATAGGCTGCTAACTTCAGCATTAATCTTCCTTTGAGTGTACCCGGGAATCGCTGCGTGCATTATCTACGGAAATTAAGCCCCATCATCCCATCCAGCCGGCGATACCGAGTTTCATTGTAGGACGTGTGGTTTCAAGCGGCTACGTTACGAATCTGCGGCTATAAATCAAGAGGCGCAATTTCTGACGGTAGGTATTCATCATGGCGGCGTAAGGGTGAGTGATCGTATGCTGCAGCTGTCAGGAGACAAGAAATGAAATTCAACAAACTACAAACTTATTCTGAAATTAGAAAGGTAACATTTGCAAAGCAAATACATAATCTTTACTTTCGCATATGGTCTGCTCTGTTCATTCTTACTCACACACATCCTTATATATGGTGACAGCCTGACAGGAGTCTAAATCCCTCCTGCTATAAAATTGCAACATGATATAACCCAACGCCAGTTGCCATGGTGACAGACGTCTGGTTCTGGTCATTGACCTTTTGTGTTTGGAACGGAAGAAGAGAAAACAGAGCAAAAACAACATGCTTTCCTTCGGTAAACATAAGCAAACGACAGATGCCATTCATCAATTAAAATGATCTATGTAGACTTGATGACTTGTTGCACAATGCAACTTTATAAAGATTTTTGAATTTTTTAAGTTATTGCGAGATTTACAACCATAATTGTCAAATTAACTTTTCTCTTAATCTTAATTATAAAGAGGTTGTCTTTGAGACTGGTCCATCTAGATTATTGAGGAGGGGGGCTATTTTCTATCCCTGGCTTACCCTTTGTATGAATATTCTTTCAGACTACAGCGAGGAAAATTGCACATTTCCTTTTCAGCCTTCTTAGTATTCTAATAGCACGCTACTGAAATATCTGTAGCTTTTGGAGCGTCGCCCAGGGCTGTACTCCTATCGCCCGCCTGCAGATTGGCGCGGGGGATTCTGGGAAGCCGATGCCGTTGACAACAGAGGAAAAGAAAAATGGCGGCTGTTGACGTAAGCTTTTAGATAAGTCTTCAGGCGGTGATGTGAGAAAGGGCTAGTCCACTTATGGTAGCATAACACAGTTTTCGCCCTATGGAGATTTCTATAGTTAAGGACCCCAAGATGACTCACTTCGACGCGGTAAAAATTGTAGCAGGGTGCACTTCACAAATACGAAAATCGAATATGTTTGAGAAGAAGGTACAAACTATAAAATATGTAGAAACCAAAAAATCCTGTCGGTGTATCTGCTCGTAACGTACACTTTGAAATCGCCCTCTACGGACGTGACCTGAACTGCAACCGACTCACCCGGAAAGCCAGTTGCGCAATACGGCGCATTTATACACGAACTGCAAAATCTTCACAACTCAAATCATACAGTCTCAAACCCGATACATTCCTAGACTACACAGTGCAATTTACGTCTGGCTGACGCTCTTATCAGGCTTTCTACCCAGCCTTCAAGACTGTTAGCTGTACTACTTTCTATTCCCGCGTCATAGAACGCGGGGGTCGCCCATTATAATACTGTGTGCTGCTACCTTATACTTAGCAGAGAAGGAAGAAAATTTTATGTGACGGGGCAGATAGCAAGTTTTCTTGAAATGTCTTAGTTACAACGTTGTGAGCACAAAAAAGACAACAAATTGTGTGATTGCTTACTATATTGCAAGGTGGTTTCGTCTAATGTTATTTATTTAATTGTTTAGATTTCTTTTTTATTTATTTATTGATCTTAAAACATTTGGGTGGTACCATCAGTTTAGGACAACTGATTTCCAAGGTAACCCAATATAACAAGTTACAAAGGACATAGACAATCAAATAATTAAACATAGAGATAATAAATAATATGAACAAATGAGACGAGATATTTCTGTGGAGGAAGAAAGATTCAGGTGCCATCGTAGTTTTGTTTCTTGTTTATAAATTAATCCAAGTTGCCGCACAGTTTTGTCTGATAATTTTTGTTATCAAATGTTGTAATGTTTTACTCCATACGTAGCCGATTACTGGTATCATTTGATTTGATTTATTGAGATTGCAACAGTGCAATACACGTGGGACACAGGCAGCTGTTGCTGGTGTTGTGTCGCACACATAGAAACGAATACTGGACAGACAATACTCATTTTCACCCGAGTTTAGTGAGGAAAGTCGTGTTAACTGCCTTTCCCAAGGCCACAAGATCGGTGGCATGTCAGGACTCGAACCCGGGACCTCTTGGTTCCGAGTCGAGCACGCTGCCGTTGCGCCAAACGACCCCATATAGCTACATGTAAGCTAAGCTGTGTATTCCTATTAGCAGCCCGACTAACTAAACCATGACAAATTTGGCGCAGGCTGTGTAAAATACCATAAAACGATTTACCCCGTCCTTGGCCGTTCAACTAATGAAATGGTATTGCACTTAATAGGATTTCTTTCCAGCCACGCTTGGCTCACTAGTTCCAATTAATTAAAGGTTATCGCAGGCATCTATCTTCTGCCATTGCCGGCTAAGCGGTGCCAAGAGAACAATAACTGCCATCTGATGTCTACGCTCTTCTCGGTAACAAGTCCCAGCTTCATAGGCAGATAATGCGATGGATTGTAGCCTCCTCCAGGCTTTTCTACGGGAATACGGTTCGTAGAATTCGGCAAAAAAAGAGAGTAAAATTGGCCAAGGGAGTCCGGCTGCGGGGAGGTAGTTTCTTTCCCTGCGCGGCCAGTCAAACCTACAAGGCGGCCAAACTCCCCTGGCAAATATTCCCCTTTATATAGTAAGCGTAGTTAGTCTGGTAGAGACTAGATGGATTGAGTGAAAGACGATGTATTTCTGTTGAGCAAAGAGAGGACCGTCATCGAGTATGTGTCTGTTATACGTTAGGCCATATTGATTTGATTATATGGATGACATCCTCTGGGAACCCCGAAACTGATGCGAGCGTGCGAATAAAAAATAGTTTGGCCAAAAAAGTTGCTTTCATTATGAAATCTACGTGGTTTTGAGGGTTGAACAAATGACACAGAGTATGGTTTGGCGAATAATCTAGTCTTAAAATTCATTTCTTTACATTTTCGTCTTTTTCGTTTGATTTTGGCATTCTACGACATTGGTATCGTTTTCCAGCGTTTTTTTTTAAACTTACGGTATATATTTGCTCATTTTGTACGATTTACAGTATGGTTGAAAACTATTTTTTTTTTAAATTCATGCGCGCGGATGTCATCCATATAATGAAATTAACATGGCCTGATGTGTACTAAATTTTCGTCTCGAACGTAGGGTCCTTCTACGTCTTGACGTTAACAAAAAAATTCTGATCCTTACTCAAACCTTTATACTTAATACCCAACGGTTTACAGTTGCCGAATGATTTATATTGCCGTTAGCTTTGTATAAACGAACGCTCATTTGTTGTATTGTCATTGTTATAACTGTAATTTGTATTCTATGTCAGGGGTGTGATTAATATTAGCTTCGGCTGGAGTATCCACCTCTGTGTCTTGTACAATGTCTTGTATTTTGTTGTTTCAATAAAAAAAAACGTAGAGTGTATGAAGCCTGAATCCTATGCCAACGGCAGAAAATTTATTACAAAGATCGACGAAATTTCTATTGTATAGAGGAATGACATCTATCCAAGAGCATTCAGATAGCACAAAAGATCTTTGACCAAGTCAGTTTTTACAGCGCATCAACTCAGGGATCGAAATACTGGGTGCAAAAGCGCACCCAAGTGCACCCAAAATTGCACCCAATTGCAAAAGCGCACCCAATTTGTTTTCCGCGGGTGCATCAGTGTACCCAAATATTTTTGTGATAATAAAAAAAAAATAAAAAAGAAAAAATAAAAAAAAATAAAAATTTTGTACGTTCACATATGTAATGATATTTGATATATTTACATACTAGAATACAGCGTATTCTTAAGTATCAGAAAAATAATAACATCGCTTTTATAATTGTTTTTTAAGATTTTGAAGTTAGAAGTTAGGTTCATCGGATTTTTGGTTTTGCTAACATTCTACTCTATTTCATGGAGCACCCAATTTTTTTTGTGCAACCATTTTTTTACCAATGCACCAATGCACCTATTACCAAAAAATGAATTTCGAGCCCTGGCCTTAACCAAGTAGAAAATCTTCTGAAATCGACCTTTATCACGTTTGATTCACTCTAACGCCTTTATCAGTTTGTTTGTTTGTTTATTGTTTATTTGAAGGATCTCCATTAAATCACTAAAATACGATTAATAAATTAACACACTAATAACAATTACTTAACCTATCCTATCCTATATACAACAAGTAATAAGGTATACGTAAGAGATTGTTTGAGAGGTCAGAGGTCAGTGCAATAAATAATACATACAAGTTATATATTTACATTTAAAAACCATTATGCTACCACCAGTGCTGCAGGGGTCTGTTTGTGTATGTTTGTGTTTTGAACCTATCCTTGACGTGTTTTTTGAAAGCTGATGGTGCGGATGATTTGATGTGTTGTGGGAGAGTGTTGTAGGATTTTGTGCATCTGTACAGGAATGTCCTAGTAGCAGAGGAAGTTCTGGGTTTTGGTAGTCTAAAGCCTCCCGCCTGTGAAAGTCGTGTGTTGTGTTGATGTGTGTTGTTGATTTTGCGTAGCTTGTTAGTATAGTAACAGGTTTGCCAGTAGTCAGGAGATTGTGGAACGTGGAGAGTGTGTTTGTGTAAAGTCTTTCGTTAACTCTGAGCCAGTGTAATCTACTGTGCAGTTCGTCGATCCTAAGTTTAAGTTCCTTTACTTGACCCTTCTAGGTGCATGCAAGAATCTAACGGCAGTTTGGGGTACATCAAGCTATTCATAGGTAAAATCGATAGAATTCTAGAAGAGAGCTTTCGAGCGGAACTAAGGCCATGTTGATTTGATTATATGGATGACATCATCCGGGAGCCCCAAAACTGATGCGCGCGTGCGAATAAAAAAAAAGTTTTGCAAAAAAAAAAGTTGTTTTCATTATGAAATCTACGTGGTCATGAGGGTTGAGCAAATGACACAGAGTATGTTTTGGCGAATAATCTAGTCTTCAAGTTCATGTCTTTACAATTTCGTCTTTTTTCGTTTGATATTGGCATTCTACGACATTGGTATAGTTTTTGTAAATTTTTTTGTGACTTATGGTATATTTTTGTTCATTTTACAACTGTTTTATACGATTTACAGTATGGTTGAAAACTTTTTTTTTTTGGAAACGGCCGAAAATTCATGCGCGCGCGGATGTCATTCATATAATCAAATCAACATGGCCTAAGGGCACAACCGACAACCAAATCTGGACATATATCCTCTTCGTATTCGTGAATATAACATAAGGCCACAGCAAGTAATTTTTATGGATGCCATCAGCACGCTCATTAATTTTCTCCTGATTTTGGAAAAAAAAACTTTTATTGCCCTTTGACAGTGGTCAACATGCCGAAAATGGTATCATGTTGGAACGTGAATGGCAGATAACTATCAAGAGAGGAGACAAGACAAGGCTTTAACTTGATGTTTCGTCTTGTACTTTGATCCCACTGAGTCAAAACCATTTGAACAATGATTGAAAATTTATTTTTCAAAGTTTTTCAGTGACAAATGGATGTTGTACGTAATAGTTTTTTTATAAACTTAGCACAATATAGGTATCATTTCTTGTTTGACAAGGTTTATGATGTCACTATTTGAAAATACAGGAATCCTGTTTTTTGGCCCATCTTGTTGTTTTTTCGCCCTATCGCATTAGATTTAGAGTCTAGGGATGATATTATCCATTAAATTTACTTGCGTCGCCTAAGTTTGATTGGAAGAACATGTTAGACGTGTTATTGTATCGTAACTTTTTGTAAAGGTTAAAGTGGTGAATGCTATAAAATCAGCCCTAACGAATCTGACCTTGAGTGATGTTATGTAATAAGACTTGCGCAGTTGCTATTCAATGCACGTGTTAAAGGCAGCAAATTGTTACAAAATACAGAATAAAACTGTAAAATGCCCTGAAAAATCTACGTTGCTACTTGTACCAGAACTACAGAAAATTGTGAAGCTACTGGATACTCTGTGACAACAAGATATACAAGATTTTAATACAAATATTGCATTCTCTTTCATTCATAAGGTTATGATTTTATAATATGGTATTGATTTTATCATATGTGTATATGTTTGTAATAGATGTTGTTCGATTTTAAAGCTTTTAATGGGTTGTAATTGTAAGTAACAGTGCAATTCAGAACCCCTGGGTTCTGCAAAACTGTTTTACGTTGTTATCAATAAACCAGTCATATGATGCCTGGTTCAGCCCGTAAGGCCACACCAAGTAAATTTTATGGATGACGTCTGCGCGCGCATTGATTTTGGCCTGTTCCTAGAAATAAAAACAAGAAATTCCACTTCCTGTAACTATAACCAAAGAGTCACGACAGTGCCGCAAATCGTCAGATTGACGTGAATATCGTAACGCGAAAACAGGACAGGAAGACAACTGCTGTTCCACCTGATTTATTGCTGTTTTGATGATGAATAAAAGAATTCTTGCTTGTTACACTGTGTCACCTCATTCAATTTGTGTCCTAACATTTGTCGTCTCTTAGTATATTTCTAATCTAGGCATCTTGTTTTTTAGGGCCCTTCTTGTTTTTCTTTCGCCCTCTCGCATTAGATTTAGGGTCTCCAAAGGACGTCATCCATAAAATTTACTTGGTGTGGCCTTAACAACAATTCAGCGTTGTCTTTACAAGTCAGATCCTCCCTGTCTGGGACGTTAGAAATGCAAATTTAAACAGCGCAGAGCATACTATCGTGAAAGTTCATCTGTATGTATGTATGTATGTATGTGTATATGTATGTACATGTGTATGCGTGTATATATATGTATATATATATATCCTTATATATGTATGTTATTTATTTCTCAAGTACATATATATATATATATTTCCTTATGTGTATACTCTTATATATGTATACCGATTCAGTTGCCTTTAGTCAGTTTTTATTCATTCCCTATATATATATATACTCTTGTGTAACATATATATAAATATATATAATTCATTGCTTATATATATATTCTTATATATATAAAAATCGGTAAAACTTACATGTCATACCAATCTAAGTTTTCCTTTGGCCATTGTTTTAATTTATTTGCCTGGGGGGTTCTCATTAATTTCTTATTATTTTTACTGTTTATTGTCTGCCGGTTTTATGTATCAGTTTTGTGGTCATACATGTATGTCATTTATTTTCTTGTGCCATGATTTTGTTTCTCTAATGAAATGAATAAAAAAAATGAACTTCAAAAAAAAAGTTCATCTGTGTTGGTAGTTACATGTTTAGAGTTAAAACTTTAGATCCAACACAAAGACGTTCTCTCACCTAGAGCTTTCGACCAGTTACTCTGGTCTTCCTCAGTAGACGTGACAAGCCTCACCGCGTACTGGGTCAGTCTACTGAGGAATACTTTTATTTATTTATTTATTTATGAAGATTTACCACATTTGTGGAAGGATTGACATAACAGGTGACTATCACCTTTTCAAAGATGCCAACCCCGAGACAAGACTATAAGGTTTGAACCACTCACACCGGGAAGGTCCCCTACTCTTTTTGATAAGTGCGGTGGGTTCTTTAACGTGCGTGGGGTGTGGCTCCACCAAACACGGGACCTCCATTTAACGTCCTATCCGAGGGACGTCCCTAGCCAAAGCTAGGTACTCATTTTCACCTGAGTGAAGTGAGGAAATTCGTGTTAAGTACCTTTCCCAAGGGTACAACGTCGGGGCGCATGTTCGGACTTGTTCGGGTACGACCCAGAATCGAACCCGGGTCTCCCCGTTTCATATTCATACACCACACGACGCCACAATACCAGAGTGACTGGTCGAAAGTTCTAGATGAGAGAACTTTTTTTGCGTTGGATCTAAAGGTTTAACACTATACAAGCGCAGAACATAATTTCCACGACACGTCGGAATGATGTCGATTGTTCCCTGCAGGTTGAAAATATAACGCGCATCGATTGGACCACGTGTGGGTTTCACTGGACGAGATAGAAGAGGGGGGTGATTGACATAGGGGGGGGGGGTCCAATACGTGGTAGAGGGAGGGTCCAAGGCGTGGGGGGGGGGTCCAAGACATGATAGGGGTTCTAATCATTAAGAAAGCAGCTGAGAAGTGGTAAGCGTCTCAACCCCTTCGTTTCAAGGCAGGGATAAAGTACACTTTTAAGTTGTGGTGTTAGTCCAAAAATGTCGTAACATGTCGTAACAATGTCAATTCTCTTACCATCTTAATAGTTTATTATTGACAACAATCCTTGTACATGGCAGCGTTTAAACCGCTGAATTGCGTACACAGGTTTAAAAACAATTAAACAATAAGGTGGGCTAAACAAACAAAGGACATTGACAAACTAGGTACAAACAACTTAAACAAATACTAGCTGTACGCAGTTATAAATTAGATATATAAGTGATTAAAAACAATATTGGTCCGGTACTGGGAGATTTCAACCTAGGTCTGCTTGTTTATTTAACAAATCAGTGAAATAGGGGATTGGGCTCGTTTTGTACCGCTTTGTTTTCGTCAAAGGGATGTCGAGTTGGTTTGCCCCCTTCAGGCATCTGCCATGGATATCTGAGCGGGATGGGGGTAACCAATGCCGGAACGAAGGGGAGTTAAGGAGGGACTTTGCAAACTTAAGGCTAAGGGTTTCTCTTCTTTTCTCTATGGACGGCAAACATCTTTATCGTGCTGAAGCTGGGCGAGCGCGAATATTCATATAGCAGCCTGTTCATTTGAGTTTTTTATAGTTTGTTATTATTTGTGTCAGTTCAAGTATTTGTTTACTGTCTTGTTACTTCAATTTTCCATTGATTGGAAAGTACATCAATTATTACTTTCATTTCATACAAAATATTATTTCTATTATTTGACCTCTGACCTCCAATGCACTTTTATTTCTCTATGCTGATTTTGTTTGAAGTTTGTCATAATTTCAGCATAAGTTTGTATGTTTTATTTATTATCATTATTGCTAAATGTAATCATTATTATCATTATTGTTATCTTTTTTTATGTTGCTAGGAAGAATAGTATGGAATTTACCATACTAATGGAGATCTCAATAAACAAACAAACAAACAAACAAACAAACAAACAAACAAAAGATACAGTACTTTGTGCCGTTTAAATACTCTATTATCTTAGATAACAGTTTAACGGTCTATAACCCTTGTAAAACAGTGATTTCATGTCATACAACATCCCTGATGGAGATTTCAGCACCAAGGACAGGGGTGGTGACGACGATTTCTTTTCTATTCCAACATTCATTTTTTAAACTTATTTTTATGCCACCACCAACGCAGACAAATGGATGAATGGACAACAGACATACTCATTTTCATCTGAGTAAAGTGAAGAAGTCCGTCTAAAGTGCCTTTTCCAAGGGCACAAGATCGGTGGCATGGCAGGATTCGAACTCGGAACCTCTTGGTTGCGAGCCGAATGCTCTGTTACGCCACACAATCCACGACCATACGACCTCACTACTTTTTGACGAAATTTTCTAACAGAGAGGCCGCCTCTTGCGCTCAGAAGAAGAAGTGAAAAGAAAATATTACAACATTGTCTTTCCCTTTGATGAAAAATACTTGTAACAGTTATAATTTCTGTATCTGTATCAGTATAGCCGGTATAATCACCCTTCGGCGTAACACACCAGCTTCGCAGGCACGCGGTGCGGCAGCAGCTAGCTATATCACACCGAACAACTTGTTACACTCAATCTTTGCACATTTAATTGCAGGAGTTGTTTAAAGCTTTCTAGTGATGATGCCCCAACTCTGCTTGGTGGCAACGAGTTCCAGTCTACGATAGTTTTTTGGAAATACGAGTTTTTGAACACCTCAATTCTTGGTTGATAACTCTGATATTTGAAGGCATGACTGTTTCTTGTTCTTGTCTGGGCTGGTATCAGATACATGGTGGTTGGTACGTCCACCAGTTTATTAGTCATTTTGTACATCATGTATGGCCATTCTTCGTCTGTCTTCCAGTGATTCCCACAGTAAGTTTCTTTTCCCACAAGTTATAAGAAAATGTCACCCGGAAGCAAATGAAACGTGGTGCCATACGACGTGTCTCTATAACTTTATACGTTTATGTACATGTACACTTCTGAAATGCTCATTTACATATCTACGTTAGACCGGCGCATTGATATGAACTGCTGTAGAGTCAGATGACAATAAACTTCGTCACAGATTTTTCTAAGGCCTATGATTATTATCCTTTACTTACATAGTCTACAGTAATATTGCATGCTACTTGACTGAGTAAGTGTCGGACTACGTTATACCTTCACCAGTTACCCATCCCCAGAATGCATTGCGAAAACAGGGGGCTAAGCCTTATTTGCATAGGACAGGAAGGCATCGGAATGATCGTGTTGACGTTAAACAGCTTGCTTTTCACTGTGTTTTGAGGTGTTGGGGGATTTTATGCTCAACATTAATTAAATTACTATGGGTTGGATCTGATAACAAATAGAAAATGAAGATTTTGTGTTCTTTTCAACATGGAACATGTGGTTTGTAACATTACAGCTTCAGTATAACGTTACCACTATAACGTTACAAACCACATATTCAAAAAAAAAAATCATTCTCTATTTGTTGTCAGGTTCAACCCATAGTAATTTAATTAACGTTGAGCATAAAATAGCTCAAAACACACCAAAAAACACAGTGGAAAACAAGTTGTTTAACGTCAACAGGATCATTCCGATGCCTTCCTGCCCTATGCAAATGAGGGTTAGCCCCCTGTTTCCGCTTTGCATTCTGGGGTTGGTAAACTGGTGAATGTCTGTTTTTGTTCAACCACTACCGTTCGTGGTCAGCGTTAGATACATGTATTCATTGATACATAGTTCCCAACAGTCTAGAGCATTGAAGCTTGCCAGAGTTATCGTACAAGGCGAAAATATATCAGTACAGATCTCTTAATATACAAGGTGGAACTGATTCTTTGCCAGCACAAAACGTCTAACTTCAGCATAGATAAGTCGTTGTGTCCCACAGTCCAAGTATGCAGTAATGAAATTTGACCAACAAAAAAGCTGGTTTCATTATTTAGTGTCCCATTTATAATTATGTGGCCTTTTCAGAAAAATGTGAACTGTGTGGTCATTGAAATACTTATTTTCATTAATAAGATTCTTACTCTTTTGATTGAGCATTAAGCGTAAGGCCTTGACAAATGTTGTGTTTCCTGTTTCGATCCCTGAAAAAATTAGGGTAGCAATTGTCTTCTCTTCTTCCCTTTTTCTTGACTTTGGCGATCTCTATTGATTCAACTTATACGATACAGTTTAACAAAGTCAAACTTGCATGAGGACACTTTCATTTTAATGTCAATGTTAAAAAAAATTGATTATACAAGGTTTCATCACTCACATGTCAGATCATGGAGCTAGAAAAGGCTCGAAAAATTACGAAAAAAAGGCTAGGGTCGGTAGGTTTTTCTAGGTTCGGTCGGGAAACAGGAAACACAACATTCGTTCCTATATCTAACGTTCAAATGTTTAAGAATGACATCGCCAATAACTTGCCAACCGAATTGTCTAACCAGTCAAAGCAGCTATGTATTACGACCAAAGCCACTTTTTAATCTTCATCAATATCTTTCTTTCAGCAAGGGAAAGACAACTTTGGCGATATCGTCTTGAAGTCAAAGAGTTAAAAGTCTTGCTTGCGGCGTCTTTACAAGAAATGTACAGTCTTTTAAATCTCTCTTATACATTTGTACATTATTGACAAGTGTTAGGAACCTACCTGTATCTCCAGATAGAGACGATTGGTAAACTTGAGCTCAAGTCCTCAACTTACCACAGCACTGTAAAGGCGATAGATACCGCTAGGTGGCGCGAGTAGCCAGGCATGTATCCAATATAGGTGGCTTGTCAATGCGTATGTGTTGTTGCAACTGTCCACTAGTAAGTAGTAACTCCGAGTAGTCAAACATAGTGGTTACCCTACACGGTCATGTGGCGTCCCCTAGCGACGAATCCACGAATGACAGTTCCTTCTCGTTAATGGTAAATCCAATGCTGAGCGTAAGGCTTTCCTGGTTGCGACGAAACATTCGTAACCCGAGTCGCGTTGTTCCCATTCAAGAGGTGACACAATAAGTGACATGAAACGAAATGTCGCAAGGCTACTTGAAGCACTCCGCTTGTCCCTTCAGTGGAATTAATTCTCCACTTGCGTCGAGGGAAAGTCCTTGGTTTTTGGTTCAAATGGCTTCAATTCTTTGCCAATTTAAAGGCTGAAATATAGGATGTTACTCGTCGCATGTTGTGTGCTCGTTTGGGTTCTGATTGAACAAATTCTGATCGTTCTCAAACATCGTGATTTTTCTGTTGCAGACGTTACACTCCGCGCAGCCGCAGATACACCGAATCACCACCGGAGAGCCGTTCACCAGAGGCGCCTCCATCTGCGCACGCGCGCTGGGGTTCTCCAGGACGGCGAGTCTGCGCAGTAGCTCCTCTTTCTCTCTCAGCGCCTGCGCAAGACGCTCGCGCATGTCATGTAGGTCCCGTTCGAAGACGCGCAGGCGCAGTTGAATGTTGGCGTCTATGTCTCTCAGTTGATGGTTGACAATGTCTTCTACGTCATCGGTTTGGATGGCGATGTTCGACTGTTGGGTACTGTTTAGTCTGGAGACAATTGTACTGAGTTTCTGAATATTGACATTGTTGAGCGGCGTCTTGGAAGTGTCGCTGAGAATCTTATAAAAGTCGTAGAACTCCTCCTCCGCACGGCTGTCTCGAAAAGAAGATGGCGGCCTGGGAAAAATGAGGATAGTATGTTATATCTTATTACTGCTATAGTTCTCCACGTTTACAGACAAGAAAGAAAACTACTCTCCTCTTAACATCACAAAATTGACACATTACAGAAAAAGTGGGATCCACTGTCTCAGAAAAGGAATCTAGCGTTAAGTAGTTAGAGTACATACTATATTGTTATTCGTTGTCTATCCTTTATTTTCATGTGCTTGCAATTATCCTACGGGCAGGAACATGCAATAAACTTTCATCGTTGAAGAGAATGATTTGTCACCTATAGTTACAGTTACTAGAAAATTCTTTCAGCAATGACAAGTTTTCAAAGAGTAAGACTACCGTCCATCTTGTTTACAGAGTGGCGAGAGCACGAGACTAGGCCCGAGACTTGCTCTTGCGAGACTAGGCTACTCCGTGAACAAGATGGACTGATACTTATCGAAAATTTGGAGGTTAGTATTCTTATCCTTAAAAAAACTTGTCACTTCTGAAAGAATTCTGTAGTAACAATAAACTATCATTTTTAACGACATTTCCTCTGTACCGCCCTACCTTCCGAGGTTGCCTGTGAGCCCGGAGATACCGATGTTCCGCAGGAAGGTAGCGGTGTTGACGCGTCTGGCCGGTTTGGTTTTCAGGGCACGGTGGAACCTCTGAACGCGGCAAACCAACATCAGTAACACGTTATACATAGAGGATGTAGGAGATCTCAGATAAGATTTATCAATATACTGATATGTAACTAGAACTTTAACAGTATATAGTAGAGGGGATTCATTCCTCAAGCTACCGACATCTTGCACACGCAGTCGTCCCTCAGTAAGACATCTGGAGCCGCATA
>NW_017803976.1:2149458-2158073 GCF_001625305.1 Branchiostoma belcheri
GGGAACTATGCGGCTCCAGATGTCTTACTGAGGGACGACTGCGTGTGCAAGATGTCGGTAGCTTGAGGAATGAATCCCTTCTACTATATACTAGAACTTTGACAGTGTGACAGGCTGAATAAAAGTTTTAAACGGGAACTATGCGGCTCCAGATGTCTTACTGAGGGACGACTGCGTGTGCAAGATGTCGGTAGCTTGAGGAATGAATCCCCTCTACTATATACTAGAACTTTAACATTTGCAAGCAAGCAGAGAACATTTCCTTCGCATGATCTATTCTTAAAATATGTATATTGACGTGTAAAATTTACGAACGGCAATAATAACAAGATAATGCTCTTACTAAGTTGCATAGATTAATCTGTTCCAAACAAAAGATACAATATTTTATACCATAGGAGAAAATTATACTTCCTACCTTAGTTTGAACGTCATTGCAAATATATTCACCCACATTTTGATGAGGTTTGGCGGTTCTTAACACTAGTGACACCCTGATTTCACGTCATACACCTATCTCGATAATGATTTCAGCACCAAGGACAGATGCCTTGACTTTTTTAAACGTGCGTATATTTTTAAGATAATTTCAAAACAAAATCTTCGGGTTGCTTTTTCTTTTTGCTTTTTTTTACGTTCTTATGAAGGTTTCACCTAGCACGTCGGCAGGACGTACTGTACCTGAGCGAAACCTGTAATGTACTGTGCACAGCACTTAAGCGGAACGTCTCATATAAGGTCATATTCGCGAATATAAGGTTAAAATCCTGTCTGTAGTTTCCAAATGTTATGTCGGAAAAGATACCCTTTGCAACAGACAATATTCTGATGCAACGTTGACCAAACATCCAACGAAAACCGTGAAAAAAAAATCAGGATTTCGCGCAGGCGCAGTACGTGCTGTCTCACCTGACTGATGGCTAGCCACGTGGTGGTGGCGTTACTGCGCAGGCGCGGGACGAGAAACCTGTGGATGACGAACTCCATGAAGAGAGTGAGAATCCCGCAGCCCAGCCCGGCCAGCAGGAGCACAAACACGCCCGTGAAGTGGCCCACGTCTAACTCCAACTTCTGTAAACGGATGGAAGGGAATAGATAATACTCAACCCGTACCTTTTCCCGACATAGGAGACCGCTGTTCATTAGTATCAGTACCCATTTACCAATTTCACACTTCCCATAATGCCTAGTAAAGATCACGGATATGACATATGACCACCCCCTCCCCCTTCCTCGATGTAATATTTACAACAAGTTCTATCGACAAACTGGTCAACTCTATTGTTTTGAATTATTAATCTAGTATAAAGCGCATGCCATAATTGCATTTTGTTTTGTTGGAATTAGAGAAAATGACGTACCTTCTATCGTTCTACATGTACCTTCTACCGAAGACTCTCCTACTCGCACGGTCGCATTACGTATATCCCCTTCTTACGTCATATCCCATCCATATCCGTGATCTTTAACTAGGCATTATGGGAAGTGTGAAATTGGTGAATTCACTAGTTTCCCATTCCCATGACGCATTGCGCCTGGGAGGTAAAATCTCCCAGGTTGCATAGCGCTCGAAGGTATCATGTTGACGTTAACAGCTTGTTTTCCTGTTTGTTTTGACGTGTTGGTAACGCTACACTGTCAATAGAAAGGAGATACAACTTTTGACTTGACTATATTGCTCGAAATAATTAACAGATGTTCGTAAATATTAAGGGATCAACCTTCTGTCATCAACGTATGTAAAAACACCACAGAAACACATAATTTAAATCACAAGACGCTATGCAACCTGGGAATTTTACCCCCAAGGTGCAATGCATCATGGGAATGAGAAACTGGTGAATATCCTTTTTGTACGCCCCACAACTTCCAATACTTACTGTGTATGTCAAGGAGCCCTACTATCATACTGTGGTCTGATTGGTCCTTGCTGTTATCCATGTTAATGACACAATTGATAAGCCCCCCTCCCACACTGTAACAATTTAGAAGATATTTCCACATCAATTGTTCAACAACTGTACAAGGTGAGTGATGCTGTGATTTTAAACACATCAACATACTGGTGACATGACAAGGGTACAGTATCTACCACAGTGATGTGAGGACTATCACGTATAATACACGCTACAAATGTACAACTACATAAACACCAATATATTCATGACGTTCACACTTCCCATAATGCCTAGTAAAGATCACGGATATGACGTAAGAAGGGGATATACGTAATGCGACCGTGCGAGTACGAGAGTCTTCGGTAGAAGATAGAACGTCATTTTCTCTAATTCCAACAAAAATGCAATTATGACATGCGCTTTATACTACTAGATAGATAACTAAAAACAATATAGTTGACCAGATTGTCGATAGAACTTGTTGTAAATATTACATCGAGGAAGGGGGAGGGGGGTGGTCTACGTCATATCCGTGATCTTCCCTAGACATTATGGGAAGTGTGAAAGTCATGAATAGCATTCAGATAAACACTTCTACTTAACATTAAATACTGACGTGAATGACATTCATAAAGCTTAGACGGAGGATACGTAACCCAACACATGTACAGATAACTACTAGACAAGAACACACCCATGTTAGCGAAGTTCAACGAGAAAAAAATTGGTTCAAAACTAAAAATGAAAATAGATACGTCTTTTTAACATCAATAAAAGCAAAAGTAGCAAGAAAATGTAGTGTGCTTTCTTGTAAAAAAAAATCCCGAAATTGTGCAATTTTGTGCAAAAGATCTGCATGTGAGTATTCAAAGTCAAAATTGTGCGATTTTGTGCATTTAACATCTGCATGCGAGTGTTCAAAGTAGCTGGTATACACGGCAGCGCCTCCATGCGGATACCAGCATAACAGCAATAGATAGAAAATGTGCACTTGTGCAAGGCAGTGCTTATGAAGTTAGTGAGCAAACCTGGATGGCTTCCTTCTACAATACGGTTGCGTGTGGGAAAAATGGCACATTAATGTATACTTGTTTCACAGGTAGCATGTTCTTGTATCGCCATCACTATTGCTTAGACAGAAAATCATAAGAAACATTACATAGTCTACACACTGAATGCCTGATTCCAAGATCACTAGTCTAATGACAGCACTAAGGACGGAAACAACAGACTGTCGGTGTCACAGAGATGGGGGTTCTTTCAAAACATGATACTATCGTGTACAAAGTTAGGTGGTAATATTTGTGGTATAGATGACTGCAACAATCCCCCAAATCTATCCATTATTACGCACAGATGAAAACAATTATATAATAATTGTCTGATCATGAAAGTTAATCTGTGTTGGTATTTACATGTTTAGAGTTAAAACTTTAGATCCAACACAAAATATTCTCTCACCTAGAGCTTTCGACCAGTCACTCTGGTCTTCCTCACACTTCAAAAAAGCCATGCGACAAGCCTCACTGGGTCAATCTACTGGGGAAGACCAGAGTGACTGGTCGAAAGCTCTAGGTGAGAGAAATTTTTGTGTTGGATGTAAAGTTTTAATAATTGTCTTGTTCTTGTGCGTAATTTCAGTACCATTTTTGCACAAGGAAAAAATGTTAACATCATGTTTTCTTTTTTTCCCTTTTTTTCTATATCTACTATACTTTTTTTCCTGAAAAAGAATGTATACAATTCATATCCAGGATTGAAGTGAAATGGCAGGAGTTGGCAGCCGTTGAAGTAAAACTTGCGACAGTCGCCCGGGAGGTGGTTAAACCTAAAAAATCCGCCATCTTGGATTTTGACCATTGACGTCATCAAATTAGCATAAATTATGCACTTTTAATGATGAAATGTACATAAAATAACATGAGATATTATTAAACTATGTGTAACTTGACATAAAACCTATAAAATTTTATTGTTGTAACGAAAACTACTAAATTTAGCAAAAAATGCCCATCAGAAACCCGTTACCATGGCAACACCAAAAATCATTATCTTATTCCACTGATACAAAATTGTTGCCAATAATATTTAAGGAAAATTCACCAAGTTTGGTGGTTCTAGCGCGAGCCGTCCGGACGCTATCCGACTAAAAGGCGCGGGCACTTTTAGCTTATCCCCCCTCCAGTCTAGATAGGGTTAACTTCTGCCATTTCACTCCGATACTAGACATATGAAACAAAAAAATAAATGCCAGAGTGAGCTTCCCTACTTGCTCCATGCCCTCGTTGCCCACGCTGCAGGGCACGCTGTTGTACCACTGCCGGTACAGCCTGTCCAGGTACCCCGTGCTGGTGTAGTGGTGGATCAGCCTCGTCACCTCGGACGTCAGGGACGAGTTCTTGGGCAGCCCGATCCCGTACACGTCACTGGAGAACGGCTTGCCCACCACCTTCAGGTTACACTCCGGGTCGATCAGCGCCTCGTACTCCAGGATAGCCTGGTCCATGATGAAGGCGTCTAGTTGACCTGCTCTGGAGAAGAGAAAGAAATGTCGTAGTATTGTGTTCTTGTACGGGACGGGGGACGTTACAGGCTCCTGCTCACATTTCATAGTCCATGATGAAGCCATTTAGACGACCTACTCTAGAGAAAGAGAAGAGAAAGAGATATCATGGTTAGTATCCCAGCGTATCTGGGGTTTTGTCCGAGACGGGGGACGTTACAGGCTCCTGCTCACATTTCATGGTCCATGATGAAGCCATTTAGACGACCTACTCTGGAGAAAGAGAAGAGAAGAGAAAGAGACATCATGGTTAGTATCCCAGCGCATCTGGGGTTTATCCGGGACGGGGGACGTTACAGGCTTCTGCTCAAATTTCATGGTCCATGATGAAGCCATTTAGACGACCTACTCTAGAGAAAGAGAAGAGAAAGAGATATCATGGTTAGTATCCCAGCGTATCTGGGGTTTTGTCCGAGACGGGGGACGTTACAGGCTTCTGCTCACATTTTCATGTCCATAATGAAGGCGTCTAGATGCCCTGCTCTGGTCGATCTTTTTAAAAGAATGACCCAATGTTGGCGTCACACTTCAAAGAAGCCACGTGACAAGCTTCACTGGGTCAGTGACTGGTCGAAAGGTCTAGGTAAGAGAATTTTTTTTTGTGTTGGACCAAAATTTTTAACTTTGAACATAACTTACTTCAGTTTGTCGACCGCTTCGCCAGTGTTAATGCTGCCATCCTTGCGCATGTGCATCTCTATGGCGGGGTAGAACTCCCGCATGAAAGACTCGGGACTGCTGTGTCGGACCGTCCCGAACCGGAAACCCTTGGACGGCCGTATCAACTACAGGAAATATTACAATCAAATCCCATTTGTGCTGGTAGGTAACCTGGTATCCAGTCTATCGCGGTTGGTGCGGATTTTCTTCGGGGCTGCTGAAGCTCTTCCCCGCCCGTCTCAGCTAGGTTCCCCGGTAGGTTTTTCGCGACGGGCGTGCCAAATTCTATCACAGGCATAACACACCTACCGGGTGGTCTGTCGAGCTGGGCGGGGTAAAACTTTTAGAGCCCCGAGGACAGCCTTCCCCAACCACGATAGACTGGATACCAGGCTAGATTGTAGGTATATTATTAGGTAAAAGGGTTAGTTATCCCGACGAAGGGCAAAATATTGATCGAAAAATAAAATGTTAGTGCATGTATTTAACCTGGGTACCAACGAAAGTTAAACGTAGGGCAGGCGGCAAATTACACGATAACATTATATATAAGCGTCTCCTTTCCCCCTTCTGACTCTATTTTCAAAATTACTATGCTGAAGCATCACCTTGCGGACCAAGGTTAAACTACAGCAAGAACATTACACGTTCTAATGACTGAGAGACATAACGGTATATAGCTAGACGGGATACTCGCCTTGGGATCATCTATTCCGTTGAGCTCGTTGATGGTTTTCTCATCCACCATGAAAGCGGCCAGGTTGGCTGTGTAGCTAGCCAGGAAGATGACAGAGAAAGCCGCCCATAGGTTTATCAGAAACCTGGTAAAACACCGATAAAAGTTAAATGTCATCAAGGAAACAATTCTGTCAGAAATAGTGTTTTTTTTGTATTTAGAACATGTTTATTATGAATGCCACGTATGTTTTTTTAGTAACTCTGGATATCATTTTATCATCAGAAAGTTATCATTACGAAAGTCCACAAGATGTACTAGGCTCAACCATGTCCTTGGCTCTACTTACAAACCTTTTTAACAAGCATTCAAACTAGAGTTCCACGACCTCATGCCTTGGCCAAAATGACATTAGCTTCCATACAAGAACTTACTCACAAGTATTAGGGAGTCCAAATTTACACCACTTCATCTATGCCCCCAAACATATATTTACCATACAAAAATCCAGAACTACTAACCAACAAACACAAAAAGTCTACTGCGGTGGCGTATGACTCCCCCCACAAAGCTCATTTTCAAACTTGACCTTGGTCTCCTAAATAGTAACTTGCCTATCAAAAATCATGAACATCCAAGTACAGATTCTCGACTTATCCTGCTAACTAGAACAACGACACAGAAGGTCCAATGCAGTAACGTACGGACTCCCACGAGTCCCATTTTCGAACTTGACCATTGTCTACCCAACGGTAACCTGCATGCAAAAAATCATGAACATCGATCCATTCCTTCAATAGTTATACCGCATAAATCCAGTCTCCCCCCACCATACACAAACAGATTTCGTAGCCTTCTGACGAAGGCAATGATAGCTAATGTGTGTACCTGCTGCTCCAGCACTTGGGTGTCTTAGTGGCGACCGTGTGACTGAAGAGGATGGACCAGCAGAGGTTCAACGCCGACGGAAAGCCGAAAATCCTGGGCCTGTTCCTCGCCTTCGGTGTCAACCCGTACGGACTGCACCACTCGTAGATGGTAGCAAATATGGCGGCTAGGTGAAGGGTCACGAAGATCCCCACCCACATGGACCAGTCCAGCGGTTTCATGAAAGACGCCAGGGGGGTTGGAGCCTCCTTCTTGTAGATGAGGATGCCGAGGTTGGTGTAGAAGTAGGGGGCGGAGAAGTCGATGACTTCGCTCCGCTTCTTCGTGATGGTAAAAGAAGAGACAGCCATGTCTGCTCGGCCGTACAGCAGGTCACCCACCATGCCGTTCCACAGGTTGTCCTTCAGCCCTCCATACTTCCCGTCCCGCACTACGTACAACTCGTACTGGAAGTTCAGATCCTGGCTAAGTTTGTGGAGTAGATCGTGGCATAATCCGTAGCAACATTTTTTCTCGACCTCTATCGAGGCTTGGTCGTCTAGGGTACCGTTGTGCTCGTCTCTTTTCTTCGGCATGGTACACATGGTCCCGGCGGGGCACTGGTTGTTTTCGTCCAGTTTTCTTGTGAAGATGAACGGATGTTCTTCTAGCGTCACGACTCTGAGGACTGTCAGAGAAGCGTTCGTGTTTCTAACCCATAATGGAGAGTTCCACCTCAACTTGTCGTCTTGGGAAGTACCTGTGTTTAGATTTAGATACGGTTAGGTACGTTTGGGAATGCATTTATAGAAGCGACACCTGTGCTGCAATGCAGTGCAGTGTGAATCAGTCAGAATTGTCCTGAGGAAGGTGACAGACCGTCCCTGAAACGTCGGCTGAATAAAAGACTTGCAATTGGTTGTGTAATAAGAGTGTTTTTACTAAGTGACTTACCAACCTGATGAAACTATTCACGGGTATAGATACGTATGTATACAACAATGTCGTCTGGACTAAAAATATGGAATTTATTTTATACATAACGTTTGACATTCTCGTGTTACCTTCTACCAGCACCTTTGAAAAGAAATATAATTAGGCAGATATGAGCATCTATTTCAACCAAATTTTGCGAAGCAATTATGTGGAATCATAAAAATTACCACCACTTAACTGCCTTTCAACAAATTATTACCCAAAATTATGAAACGAAAAAAACACACCGAAATACAGAAAGCTGTCAACATCAAATTCTCAAAGCAACCAAAGAAGCAATTGATATGATGTAGATATATATATATTACAATTATGTCTTGTATTTTATTATAATAATTGTGAGAAAGATTTGGGTGTGGTACAAGAATGCTACTCTCCAAGCAGATGTTTGGGGTTTGGCTTTTTGTGCGTGTTTTAGGCTTTTTATTGGACTTCTTTTCTGCAATGGTATTTATTTTACGTTAGATCAGAGTAGAAAAAGATACCAGTGCAAAAAAAGAAAGCCCGATTAAGAAAAGCCTAAAAACACGACCAAAAGAAGCCAAAACACAGTCTTCTGCTTGGGGAGTACAAAAATGCTACGTTTCGGCCCATGGAAAATAACCCCGCTATTGCCCAGCCACGAACCTACATGAACCCATTTTCTCTCCTCACTGGACGTCAGACGGACGGTCCAAATGTCGTAGGTCGACGTCGCTAGGCGGCCGTATTTGTCAAACGATATCCTGCCCGTCTTCCCTTTGACTGTGGTGTTGATCATATACCTGGGGAAACACATCTGCTGCCAGGGTGGCCACTGTATTGTGAATGTCGCAATTTTCGAAAATAAAATAAAACATAAGGCCACAAAAAAAATTAAAATTAAAATTAAAATTAAAATTAAAATTAAAATTAAATTAAATTAAATTAAATTAAAATTAAATTAAATTAAGATTAAATTAAATTAAATTAAATT
>NW_017803976.1:2158093-2178498 GCF_001625305.1 Branchiostoma belcheri
GAATGAAAAAAAATAGAGCCCAAAAATGCTGCTAAACCACAGGAATACAAAACTGGGATTGTGAATTTGTGGTAGTACATAGCGACTTTTACGACAAGCCGGCACTTGCTGGCTTTTTGCGGCATTTATGAGCCGGCACTGTACTGAGTTCTTGAGTTCCGTGGAGCTTCGACAGCCTGGGTATCATCCTCCGTAGTTACCGCCGGCTCCCTATTGTTGCTAATTATAGCTACCAGGGACTACGGAGGGTGGCACCCAGGCCAGAGCCTCGGAGGTGATTTTTGTTTTTGAGAACAGACGAAATTCAATGCGCGCGCGGATGTCACCCATAAGATTAAATCAGTGAGGCCTAACGTACAGATTATGTAAAAGTTTCAGGAGAAAGATATCTGATAGATCTAGAAGATCTTACTACCTGGATCCCTGTAATGGCACATACATGTCAAGGCATTAGATCTATGAATATCGATTCTGCTTTCTAACTAAAGCGAACGTCAAAACTGTAGCCAGAAACGCTTTAGAATAATGACAGGATGACAAGTTAACCGATCGAGGTTGATCCTCGGTGAGACCTTCTATCAGTTTTCTGTCCTTCAACAAAAAGCCACCTGTCTCCTAAGGCCGTTATTTCAATGTAATATAAAGAAATATGTAACGTTATACATATAGGTTTCCTCGATTGAAACTCTATGGATAGTTTGTAGCAGATATGCTGTAGAATAAAACTGTTCTTTGTTTCTATTATCTTTGGTTTTGTTGATTTCTTCAACCCTCGACTTGACTTTGGAACAAACCTTTATACATTTGTATGGACATTAGACCATAGCAAGTATTTTTTGGATGACATCAGCGGGCATTGATTTCCGCTTGATTTTGGGAAAAAAAAACAAGAAATTTTGCTGATGAATTTGACGAAAGGAGACTTGACAAGGCTCCGAATTAATTATTTTCTCTTTAACTTTGATGCAGTGATGTATTTCATTCCTTTTATATGTGATGGTGACTGTATATGCGATGTTCCCACTGAATCAAACCCATTTGTACAATGATTGATTTTATTTTTCGTTAAAGTTGTTTCGTTAAAAAACGGATGTTATAATATATTTTGGCCTGCTCTGTTCTCCCTATCGCATAAGATATGGCCTCTGCGGAGGATGTCATCCATAAAATTTACTTGCTTTAGCCTTATTTCAACTTCGTTTGCTTTGCCCTCGATACATTATTTTATTCTGCCACACCTATACAGAGTCTGTCCCTGTTTTAGCCATGGAGTGAGGTCCTCGCTCCAGCAGTCCCCCTCTGCCTGCCCGATGTCGTGTCCGTCTTCCTGCATGAGGGAATGAATGAATGAATGAACTAGAAAAATAACATTTGCAAAGCAAATACATAATGTTTACCTTCGCATATGGTCTGCTCTGCTAATTCTTACTCAAACACATTCATACATATGGTGACAGGAGTCTAAATCCCTCCAGCAATAAAATTGCAACATGATGTAACCCAACACTAGTTACCATGGTGACAGACGTCTGGTTCAGGTCATTGGCCTTATTTGTTTGGAGAAGAAGAGGAAGAAGGAGCAAAAACAATATTTTACTTTTGCTTCATGCGTATGGCTTTTACGTTTTTCCAAGCCTGTTGTAAGTATAGTGCAATTTCAAACACTCATTCTGTAAACACAAATTAAGTTTCTGTTACCTGCATGTTTAACAGCGCCTTCGTCGTCAGCAGCAAAGCATCATGGATCCTGTCCACCGGGTTGAACTCCGCGCTGCGTATCCCGACAAGCCCCACCGGAAGTTGCGTAGTGTCCTGACTCAGCGTGTCCTTGGTCAGAAAGGCCTCGGTGGCGATCCACACGAACTGGGACCGCGTTAGACCCAACTGGCTCGCGACAAGCAATATGTGTTGTCCATCGGACGGGCCGCAGTCTAGTACCACAACATGCGGGTCTGAATTACCGTCCAACTCCGCTAGGCTCCTCCCTACACTCTCCCCCCAAGGGGAGTCCACCTTGATCAGGGAGTTGATTGGTAGATCACCCTTTCTCATTAGACCAATCAACGTTCTCAAAAACTTGTTTCCAGGGGAGGGGTAGCACGTGACCAGGTTGAGCTTGCACCAGTAGTTGTCCTCTAGAATCTGGTAAATGACGTTAGCCTGTCGGACGGCTGGCCATCTCATCTGTAGGGTCAGGCTGGGAGGCACCTGCACAGTGGACAAACAACAGAGTTAATTTAACTAGAAAGGTAACATTTGCAAAGGAAATGCATAATGTTTACCTTCGCATATGGTCTGCTCTGTTGATTCTTACTCAAACACATTTATATATATGGTCAGACGGGAGTCTAAATCCTTTCTGCTATAAAATTGCAACATGATGTAACCCAGCACTAGTTACCATGGTGACAGACGTCTGGTTCGGGTCATTGACCTTATTTGTTTCGAGAAGAAGAGGAAGAAACTGAGCAAAAACAATATGTCTTCCTTCTGCGAAGGTAAACATAATGACGGTCCAACATAGCACGTCGGCAGAACGTACTGCACCTGCACGAAACCAGTGATGTATTGTACAGAGTACTTCAGCAGAACGTCTTATTTAAGGTCGTATTCGCCCATATAAGGTCAACACTCCGTCTGTAGTTTTCAAATGTTATGTCGGAAAATTAAAACTATAGTCTGCAACAGGCATAGTTTTGATGCAATGTTAATAAAAAATTAAGCGAAAACCGTAAAAATGTGGGTTTCGCGCAGGCGCAGTACGTTCTGCCGCCGTAGCTGATTCTGTGATCACGTGTCCAAAAGGTCACATGATTGAAGTGTGGGTCTTTTTCCCTGACGATAACTAGAGTTACAGTTGGAAACTTTGCTAAAATGCAGGAAGTTAAGACACTCATATAAAACACACTTTCGCGTACAGGAATAGCTACTGTACTAAAACTACTTGAGGATAAAGGCATATATTCATGCCTACAATGAAAGTAAAATTTTTATGTTGAAACTGTTTATTACATGGATGCTTTTCATTACTTTGCTGTTGATATTCTGCCAATGGCGCTCTTTTAGTACACTAGCCATATCGTGGAAACTATCCAACGCCTAGTGTTATTTGGTTTATTTGGTTTATAAAGATGCTCTTTATTAAAAGCGCATAGCCTGATTCTTGGCTTTCGGGCTTTGCAAAATAACGTTAATATACTCTGCGTGATACTAACGCGTGGCAGGCCTGTAGAAAATTATATACGTGTTACTATAATTTTAAAGATCGGTCCGAAATATTAAAGGCATCAAATACAATTTCAGGGCAGCAAACCTTAAAATATTCTTAATAAGGCAACCTTTGTGCTATTGACACATGCTGCTTTATATTAGCCAGCTTTTCATACTTTGAGCATTTATAACTGCAGAAACAAACCCCAAGATGAGCCATTTATTTTATACTATATTCTACAACATGACATGGCACTAGCTCTACTGGGTTTGACTTCTTCTTTTTAGGCAATGGAAGACGAATTTACCCACTTCTTCTATAATATGTGGGTTCTTTGATTTTAGTAGTAAGATTGTTTTTTTGTGGTAGGGAACGGTGGGGAAGTAAGGCAGCATTTTGGACACGGTGGTAAATAATTGATTTCTGATGTCGTCATAAAATGGACAGTTAGAGATGAAATGAATTACATATATATATATATATATGGGTTGCAAATACTGTACCATCTATATAGCGCCATGTATACGTACGATTTGGGAGTGTTTCTCGTGCAACACATTACATCGCAGTGAAATGCAATGAATGCGGAAGTAACTACGCCACCGCAGCGTAAAAAAAAGTCAAGGGTCTGTGACCTGATTAAGACTTGAAATTATTCAAAAATATTGAGTAAAAATGCCAACAGGACAAGGGTTTTTCTCTATTAAAAATATAGAATGCTCCGCACGTAGAGACTGAAGATGAGTGTGTTAGAACAAGCCTTTTTTCTGAGAACTCTGATCCTACTGCGCTACATTTCCCCGGTCACGCGAAAAGCCATCAGTTCCATCCCACACAGTATTAAGAGTGCTTCAAGCAGAATTTGATTGTCGTACTCCAGGCCCAATTTGCTACATGGCAAGACGGAGGCATGAATCATGTACAACCACGCTCACAGACTTCTCCAGGAATATATTCAACATTCGTTCGGGCGTAAACTTCCAGGAAAAAAAATTGTAGAATGACAAACCTAATTAGCTGAGTGTGTAAGAGACACATTTAGCAGTCTACGAAAGGCATTTAGCAGTCTAATAAACATATTTAGCCGTCAAAGTAACACATTTAGCAGCCTAAGAGACAAATTTAGCAGTCTAAGAGACCAATTTAGCAGTGTAAGAGACAGATTTAACAGTGTACGAAACACATTTAGCAGTCTTAGAGACAAATTTAGCAGTCTATAAGAGACACATTTAGCAGACAAAGAGACACATTTAGCAGTCTACAAAAACGTTTAGCCGTCTACAAAAGACATTTGACAGTCTGAGACATGAATCATGCACAGCCACGCTCACAGACTTATTTAGGAATAAATTCAACATTCGTTCGGGCATAAACGTCCAGGAAAAAATTATATAATGACAAACCTAATTAGCATTCTCGTAATGTGCATATTTAGCAGTCTATGAAAGGCATTTAGCAGTCTAATAAACAGATTTAGCCGTCAAAGTGACACATTTAGCAGCCTAAGAGAGAAATTTAGCAGTCTAAGAGACCAATTTAGCAGTCTAAGAGACAGATTTAACAGTCTACGAAACACATTTAGCAGTCTTAGAGACACATTTAGCAGTCTATAAGAGACACATTTAGCAGACAAAGAGACACATTTAGCAGTCTACAAAAACGTTTAGCCGTCTACAAAAGACATTTGACAGTCTGAGACATAAATCATGCACAGCCACGCTCACAGACTTCTCCAGGAATATATTCAACATTCGTTCGGGAAACTTCCAGGAAAAAAATTATATAATGACAAACCTAATTAGCATTCTCGTAATGTGCATATTTAGCAGTCTAAGAAACAGATTTAGCAGTCTAAGAGACACATTTAGCAGTCTAAAAGACAAATTTAGCAGTCTAAGAGACACGTACCTTTATTAGCAGTCTAAGAAACAGATTCAGCAGTCCAATAGACAAATTTAGCAGTCTAAGAGACACCTTTATTAGCAGTCTAGGAAACAGATTTAGCAGTCTAAGAGACACATTTAGCAGTCTAAGAGACACATTTAGAAGTCTACGAGACAAATTTAGCAGTCTAAGAGAACACATTTAGCAGTCTAGGAGACAAATTTATTAGCAGTCTAAGAAACAGATTTAGCAGTCCAATATACACATTTAGCAGTTTAAGAAACAGATTTAGCAGTCTAAGAAACAGATTTAGCAGTCCGATAGACACATTTAGCAGTCTAAGAGACACATTTATTAGCAGTCTAAGAAACAGATTTAGCAGTCTAAGAGACACATTTATTAGCAGTCTAAGAAACAGATTTAGCAGTCTAAGAGACACATTTAGCAGTCTAAGAGACACATTTAGCAGTCTAAGAAACAGATTTAGCAGTCTAAGAGACACATTTAGCAGTCTAAGAGACACATTTAGCAGTCTAAGAGACACATTTAGCAGTCTAAGAGACACATTTAGCAGGCTAAGTCTAAGTAGACTAAGAGACACATTTAGCAGTCTAAGAGACACATTTAGCAGTCTAAGAGACACATTTAGCAGTCTAAGATACACATTTAGCAGTCTAAGAGACAGATTTAGCAGTCTAAGAGGCACATTTAGCAGTCTAAGAGACACATTTAGCAGTCTAAGAGACAGATTTAGCAGTCTAAGAGACACATTTAGCAGTCTACGAAAGGCATTTAGCAGTCTACAAAAGGCATTTAGCAGTCTAAAAGACACATTTAGCAGTCTAAGAAACAGATTAAGCAGTCTAAAAGACGCATTTAGCAGTCTAAGAGACACATTCAGCAGTCTATAAAAAAACAGTTAGTAGTCTCAGTTTCAGTTCAGTTCAGTTCATCCTTCAGGTGACACCATGTACTGTCTTCACAAGTTCCTGTCACGCATGACAGAGGACAGTTCACGAAAGACATTTAGCAGTCTAAGAAACGCATTTAGCCGTCTAAGAGACACATTTAGCCAAAAAAAAGAGACACATTTACCAGTCTAGGAAAACACATTTAGCAATCTATGAGACACATGTTGCAGTCTAGGAGACACAAGAATATTCACAATATTGAGTAAAATAAGTAGTTCACATGGACTAAAAATATTTCGTGGAGGTTATTCTATCTTTTTGTAAAGATTTGGAATTCAACTTCAAAGCATACTTTCTCTCATGGGGTCTTTGATCTGGCTAATAATACATACTTTTTTCTGCTCACGCGACCTGCAATCCATTCCATCCCACCCATTAATACTAGTACTTGACGCACGCTTTAATAGATGGGCTTCAAGCCCAATTTCGTACATGGGGATCTTACCCTGCAGCAAAACCACACATGCATTTTGATGAGAGAGAGGTAGGAGCTATGTTCACTGTTTTCACTGTCACTTCGGTACCGTGAACTCATTATAGTTAAATGAAAATTATTTTTATTTCAACATGTAATCACCAGACGTGGTGACGGCACACTCAAGTGTTATCAACTTATATTAATGCCGCCACCAGCACAGGGGGCAAATACATGACAGGACAATACTCATTTTCACCTGAGCGAAGTGAGGAAAGTCGTGTAAAGTGCCTTTCCCAAGGGCACAAGATCGGTGGCATGTCAGTACTCGAACCCGGGAACTCTAGGTTCCGAGTCGCGCACTCTGCCGCTACGCCACACGACCCCACCTATGAAATGAAAATTTCTTGGACTTTCTTGCACCTATTACCACCGTGAATATATAGTTCCGTGAACATGTCCATTTTTCGCAGACCGTGAACTTTTGCTACCCTGAACATAAAGTGAATTTCTCGGTGTGAGTGGATCAAAATCATTCAGGTCTATGAAGGTACGGTATAGAATGTTTCTGAACAGCCTTCTAAACTATTAACCGGTTAACCCGTACTTGTATTTTATTTATTTATTTTATTTTATTCACATGGATTTTGGAGCATTAGATAGGAAGCACTTGTTGTGCTTATGTGAATCCGCTGCTCATAAAACATAATACAAATGTTAACATAAAGATGACATAAAATATAACATAAACATAAAAAATGAAAGTGGCTGGCGCACCAATACCTATAGCGTTAATGAGATTGGTCAAATCTTCCAGAGTGATGAATATAGTTGAACACAATATCAAAGATACGGCAGTTAGTAGAGAATGGGAGGGAGGGGCTACCTGTAAGAAGTAGAGTGCATAATGTGGCGTCATTTGCGTTGAGTGGGTCGGAACCTGTACTTTTGATTTTGTTCAGTTAGTCCCTACTTTCAGTGAGTTGAGTTTGTCTCTGTGTGTAGAGAAGCCGAATTTAGGCCACACTGATTTTTTATTTACAATTCAACTTGGACAATACAAGGCATGGTGGTGAGGTACCCTAGCTATAGCTAATTTTAAACTCATCACAAAACATACAAGTATACAGTAATAAGGTCTGTGACAAAAACATCAGAAAACAGCAAATGGGTTGAAATGGATCAATAAATGGTAAGGAAGAACATGTTTTGTAGGCTATGTAGGAGTTAATCTAATACAATCCGTTTAGTATAAAAAAACGTATGTTTGGGTTATTGTCAAAATGTTACAGTTTGTATCTGGGTGTAAATCGGGTGATCCTCTAGGTAAAATGTAACATAAGAATTGTTCAGACGTTTTGTATGCATCAAAGATAGAGCCTACCAAGTTCTTCAGATTGCTTATTTGATTTTATGGATGGCAACCAGGCTGCGAAGGTCCACGGAACTCAAGAACTCAGTACAGTGCCAACTCATAAATGCAGCAAAAAGCCAGCATGTGCCGGCTTGTCGTAAAAGTCGCTATGTACTACCGCAAATTTACAATACTACATGTAGCTTCCTGTGGTTCATAGCAGCATATTTTTAGCTGAATTTTTTTTTTCACTCGCGCGCACTAGTTTGTGGGTCTTCAGAGGATTTTATCCATAAAATTAAGTCAGGGCGGCTTTAGTTAAGTGCCTAGAAATTTTACCTTGGCCCTGCACTAAGCCAATTGTTTCCAAAAAGTGATCTAAAATTCTAATCACCCATCCTCATATCCAACATGTGGTTAATAGTAACTCTTCAAAGGTCTTCACAGTCTGTGAGGGATTTTCCCCCGTCTCTGTACGCGGCGTGATTTCATCAGCTTGTCGGAAATGATGTTTGATCAATACGGAGATGGACGGCGCCTTTGACCCTTCTGGAACTAATCACGAAGGGAAATGGATTACCTGCACCGGCCGTGTCAATCAGCCGGACCGTTAAACCGTCTTTATTTTTCAAATTTTCAAACACGGCCTTCCCGGAAACTGCAACAGTTAACCAATAGCAGCTTTGAAAAATACGTTTTCTAAATTCGAACCACAGAAGTAGCCGTTATTTTTTTTTAATTTTCAAAGACCACCTTCCCGGACACTGCTACAGTTAACCAATGAATGTAGATAGCAGCTTTGAAAAATACGATTTCTAAATTCGAACCACAGAAGTAGCCGTTATTTTTTCAAATTTTCAAAGACCACCTTCCCGGAAACTGCTACAGTTAACCAATGAATGTAGATAGCAGCTTTGAAAAATACGCTTTCTAAATTCATACCACAGAAGTAGCCGTTATTTTTTCGAATTTTCAAAGACCACCTTCCCAGAAACTGCTACACTTAAGCAATGAATGTAGATAGCAGCTTTGAAAAATACGTTTCCTAAATTCATACCACAGAAGTAGCCGTTATTTTTTCAAATTTTCAAAGACCGCCTTCCCAGAAACTGCTACAGTTAACCAATGAATGTAGACAGCAGCTTTGAAAAATTCGTTTCCTAAATTCATACCTCAGAAGTAGCCGTTATTTTTTCAAATTTTCAAAGACCACCTTCCCGGAAACTGCTACAGTTAACCAATGAATGTAGATAGCAGCTTTGAAAAATACGTTTTCTAAATTCATACCACAGAAGTAGCCGTTATTTTTTCGAATTTTCAAAGACCACCTTCCCAGAAACTGCAACCAATGAATGTAGATTTGAAAAATATCTTTTGGCTACGTTTCATAATTCATACCTCAGAAGTAGCCGTTATTTTTTCAAATTTTCAAGCACCACCTTCCCAGAACTGCTAAAGTTAACCAATGTGGATAGCAATGTAGAAATCAGTTGCGAATTCAAACATTTTGTCGTTTACTCAACAATTGATTAGGTTTCTAAAACTCAATCTTTCCAACACCATAATCTTCAATAGCTTCAATAATCTTCAATAATCAATAATTCAGTCTTCTTCTGATGTCAGTTTAACAGTAACTTCTATGGAGTAGTTCAATATGCCTGTCACGCAAAGATTCTCTAGAAATGAGACCCTTTCCAATTACGGGTGGCCTGGATGAGCAAACATCACAAGAGCAAACAGCAATCGAAAAGTAATTTCTTAGCCGCGTGGTGCGAAGATTACCTGGGCAGCCACTAAACTACAACAACTACAGATACTACAGAACAGTTGCTTACACAGGTACAAGTTCTTTCAACAAACTGCCGGCAGACATAAGACAGATCCCAACCCTGAAATGCTTCAAGGCAGCTGTTAAACAGACCTCTGACCTCCACTGATTTATTGATTTGTATATTTTTGTTCAGTTGTTTATATGTTTATATATGTTAACTTTTCAGTTATACTGATTTTCAGTTATACTGATTTCTGTTAACTTTTGTTACTTGATTGTATAATTTACTTTTATACAATTTGCTTTATGTTTATGATATGTTATAATTGTTTGTGACCCTGGGCCCTCTTGGAAATCAGCAATCTTATGTTGTAGAGGCCACCCAGGTGTTTATAAGAAGAAATAAATAAATAGAATAAATAAACAGCCTAGAGAAGATACACCAGGATACATATGCAGTGGGGCGTATGTATGCGCAGTTTGTCTAGGTTACATACAATAGAACTGGAAAGGGTACAGAACCAAGCTGCATGATTCTGCACGAACAACTATGAAAGGGGTGCTAGTGTAACGGAAATGAAACGAATCCTACAGTGGGGGTCGCTGGAAGACTCGTAATTCCCCAGAACTATCGTAGACTGGAGCTCGTTGCCACCAAGCACAGTTGGGGCATCATCACTAGAAAGCTTTAAACAACTCCTGCAATCAAATGTGCAAAGATTGAGTGTAGCAAGTCTACTAAGCTTGTGCAACAAAAGTTCAGACATTGTGTAGCGTTGACTACAAGTATAAGAGCGCCTCCTCTAGTACCAGGTGACATTAGAAGGAGTCGTCACTGTACGGACTGGGTACTGTCCTTGGTGCTGAAAACCAGGTTTTGTATGCTGCAGCTGCATAGAGACGCTAATGTATAATTTTCGAACTGGAAACAACACTGTAACTAGAAAGGTAACATTTGCCAAGCAAATGCATTATGTTAACCTTCACATGGCCCAGCTTTACAAACAACTGCTTTCCAATTGTTTATTTTTACTCAAACATACTCATATATACATATATTACAATACATATACATATATTACAATATTATGTAACCCAAAACACCAGTTACCATGGTGACAGACGCTTGGTCATGGACCTTACTTGTCTGGAGAAAAAGAAGAGGAAGCAGAAGAAACAGAGCAAAAACAATATGTTTTCCGTCTGCGAAGGTAGACACATTTACTTCACAAATAGATATGCTTATTGAGAGACGATCCATGTAAATGTATTTCAATATTAGTGAGCCAACTATTCAAAAACGAGACTGGCAATAAAAACGTACATTGTCATGGCGACTGTGGTTGCTGTTAGGGTTATTGTTTGCATGGCAATGCACTGTCATGATTTCATGATTTTGACAAAGCATTGGTACCCTAAGGCCATGTTGATTTGATTATATGGATGACATCATCTGGGAACCCCAAAACTGATGCGCGCGTGCGAATAAAAAAAAGTTTTGCAAAAAAAAAGTTGCTTTCACTATGAAATCTACGTGGTCATGAAGGTTGAACAAATGGGACAGAATATGTTATGGCGAATAATCTACTCTTCGAATTTATTTCTTTACATTTTTTGTCTTTTTTCCTTTGATTTTGGCATTCTACGACATTGGTATCGTTTCTAAATGTTTTCTTTGCAACTTATGGTATATTTTTGCTCATTTAGCAACTGTTTTGCACGATTTACAGTATGGTTGAAAACTTTTTTTTTTGAAACGGCCGAAAATTCATGCGCGCGCGGATGTCATCCATATAATCAAATCAACATGGCCTAACCTCCCCTGAGTGTATAGTGAACGAGTAGTGAACGAGCCTCGGGGTTACAGATAAGAAAGTAGGGCATCCAGGGCAGACAGGTTTTCCCAAGGGTTTCCAGGAATGTAGGACTGTCAACAAACAGAGCTGGGAGACATTCCTGTTGATATTCCATGCCTGTGGATAAAATTCCTGTACAATTCCTAGAATTCTTGCAAACTGCACACCGCACTGTACCATTAGGCTCCTCCCTGAGACGTCGCCAAAAACAGTTACAAAACTGTACACATTAGTAGTGATTCGTGTAACAGTAAACCCTACAGGGCGTCTGGCCTATTACGTCTAATTTGCTTTTAAGGCTGCCTTAATTCTGACAGCTACTCTCTGGCTTATCACCTTCTCCGTTCGTGGGAGTTAATTGATCAGGAAATGAGACGGATTTTTTGCTGGGAGAGTAATTTTACAGACGACAATTACAAAATGAGAGTGTGTATCTGAACTTGAGTAACACTTTACGGTACCGTACTTTGCACAAATTTGTAGAAGGAAGGTTTTCTAGCTTTCAGCTATGAATTTGTCACAGTGACAATATCGCGACGTATGCCTTTTTCAATTGATTTCTTATCAATATCTCAAAACCCACAAATTTTGGAAAAGGTGGGACATTACGACTTTCAAATGAGAGGTCAAACCCTTCGGACATAGTTTAAGACATAGCTATATTTTTAGACAATTACCTTTTATTTTGTAGATTTTGATGTTTTTTTTTTTCAATGCTCTTTTGTTATTTGCAAAAGGCCTTTGGGCAGGAATTCTGCAAAATTCTGAAAAATCAGAAAAATCACTCTGTCCAAACAGTATAAAAGGAGAGGAAACATTTCAATGTTCTACCACTGGTAATTCCCACGGGTAATTCCTATTAGGCCACAGCAATTTAATTCTTATTTTTTTTATCTAATTCAATTGTAACATGACAATACATTGGCCACGCAGGCAGCAATTTAATTCCATGGATGACATCAGCGCGCGCATTAATTTTGGCCTGATTTTGGTAAAAAAGAAAACTACAAGTTTTGTTGCCCTCTGACTGTACGGGGTCAACATGCCGAAAAGGGGCAAAGAGCTCTGTTGCCATGCCGGAACGTGGATGGCAGATAACTATAAAGAAAGGAGACAAGAAAAGGCTCTGATTTATTGTTGTGTCTTCGACTTTGATGCGGTGATGTATTTCATTCCTTTCATCTGTAATATTCTCAATGAATCAAAACCATTGATTGAAAACGTTTATTTTTCAGTGACAATGGATGCTGTAATAGTTGGCAGTAAACTTAGCACAGTTAGAATTTATTTCTTGGTTAACAAGGTTATGATTTGAAAATGTAGGAAACTTGTTTTTTTCGCTCGCCTTGTTTTGTTTCGCCCTATCGCATTAGATTTGGAGTCTATGGAGGATATCATCCATGAAATCTATTTACTGTTTTTTTTCGATTACAAATTTATGTAAACTGAGTACAATATAGGTATCATTTTTTGTTGAACAAGAATTAGATTTTGAGTTTTTGATGTCAGTATTTGAAAATGTAGGAATCTTTTTTTGGCCCGCCTTGTTTTTTGCCCTATTCCATTAGATTTGGAGTCTGCGGAAGATGTCATCCATAAAATTTACTTGCTGTGACCTTACTGCTATTTCTTCCATTCAAGCACGTACAAGTTCAAGGGAACAACACGTAGAAGTTCATGTCCAATTCTTCTGTCTTAGAAGATAGATAGTCTAATAAAAGACAGGTGGAGAGAAGACGAAATCACCTTAAAGAGCGCTAGCAGCATTTTAGAATGGTCGGAAGCCTATATGACCATTCTGTCGCCCTCTTGCATTAGATTTGGAGTCTGTGGAGGATGCCATCTATGAAATCTATTTACTGTTTTTTTTCAGTTGCATATTGATGTTCTAATAGTTGGTAGTAAACTGAGTACAACAAGGTTTGTGATGTCAATATTTGAAAATGTAGGAATTTTGTTGTTTTTTGTTGTTGCTCGCTTTGTTTTTTCCCCTATCGCATTAGATTTGGAATCTATGGAGAATGTCACCCATAAAATGTATGGTCTGTGGTCTTATCGTGTAGAAATTTAAAAATGTAGGAGTCTTGTTTTTTGGGCCCGATTTTGTTTTTGCCCTATCGCATTAGATTTAGAGTCTGCGGAGGATGTCATCCATAAAATTGACTTGCTGTGGCCTTAATAGGGCTAACTCTCCAACCGGCGCGGCGCCACCCCCCACAGTGCTCTGACGTCACCAACAGTCTGCCTGCCTCGCAGTAATCCAATCATTTTAACGGTCATCACTTTGAAAACTGCAACGCGTAACGCTCACGGACGGATACGTTGCATTTAGAATAAACACTTTTTAACTGCCAGTAAAACCATTAAAGAAGCTGCGTTTATGTGGTATGCTCTTCTCTAAAAGTAGCCTCATAAGTCTTCAGCGTACAGCTTTTTAGCCCTCCCATTCCTTATATTGTCTGTTGGGGGTTTGGAGAGGTGTGTTTTTCTCGATAAGCGGTTTCTGCCCTATGGGAGGATTGAATTGCGATTTGTTGAATGTGATTTGTTGAATGGTGTAAGGTGTGGAGATTTCAACGTTCAATGGAGGTTCACCGATGCGTGAGAAAATGTATTTGAAGATTCGAATACGTCCATGTGATATTCTTAGGCCACACCAAGTAAATTTTATGGATGACGTCCGCGCGCGCATTGATTTTGGCCTCTTCCTAGAAAAAACTCCAAGAAATTTCGCTTCCTGTAACTATGACCAAAGAGTCACCACAGTGTCTCAAATCGTCAGATTGACGTGAAACCCGTAACGCGAAGAAAGTGTCTATTGACAGGTCCATCCTGTCAATAACAGAAAATTTTTCACTGTCCACTGTTCCACCTGATTTACTGCTGTTTTGATGATGAATAAAAGACTTCTTGCTTGTTACACAGTGCAAGGAGGTTTTTTAACCTCCTTGCACAGTGTCACCTCATTCAATTTGTGTCCTAACATTTGTCGTCTCTTAGTATATTTCTAATCTAGGCATCTTGTTTTTTAGGGCCCTTCTTGTTTGTTTTCGCCCTCTCGCATTAGATTTAGGGTCTCTAAAGGACGTCATCCATAAAATTTACGTGATGTGGCCTTATGCACGCTACACATGGAAACGGTCTAGATCTGTTTTCTATTTTTGTGATACCACTGCTTTCTTGTAGAGTTATGCTTTAGTTTTCTGACGTTCTCTTAAAGACATCCAATACGATTTCAGAGCAGCAAAACTGGAATATTCTGAATAAGGCAATCTTTATGATATTGACACATACTGCTTCACATTAGCACATTTCAATCAGTATGTCATACTTTGGGTATTTAATACTGCAGAAACAAGCCCCAAGATGAGTTCTTTATTTTTTGGGTGGTACCCTAAAACTCAACCCAGGGCCCTTTCAGTAACCATTTTCCCTCGGAATTTTTGCTTCATGAGGGTCAATATACATTGGAATAGTGTGGTTTCAATTTAGTATGTAGATAAGTGACTTGAATATTGACTTTGAAAAGTCGGGTTTCCAAGTACTAAAAACTGCACCGGATGCCTTTAAGGACAGAGGCTTGGTAACATCGTATCTAAACCATATTCTGTTAGTATTAAGATTGTGTGTTATAATATTTTGTCTTGTTGTATGTCGATCGTAGAAATGTATATTGGGTACAACCTATAAGAGGAGAAATATATAGAATGTTATGAGTCTAAATGTTAAACATGGACTAGTGAAAACAGGAACGTATCTAAAAGCCATATAAGGTCAGGTTAGGGTTTCCAGGAAAATAGTTGAATGCCCTGTTTATTAAATGAATTGTTCTCTTTGCTCGTCGATCTGTGAAAGTGGTTGATGGTGTCCAGCTGCATGTAAAAAAACTACTAGCTGAGGCCACAGTAAGTAATTTTTATGATTGACATCAACACGTACATTGTTTTTGCCTGTTTAAAAAAAAAAGAAATTTTGTTGCCCTCTCACACTAGTTTTTTTTTTTTTTAATTCCAACATGTAATCACCAGACGTGGTGACGACACACTCAAGTTTTTTCAACTTATATTAATGCCGCCACCAACACAGGGGACAAATACATGACAGGACAATGCTCATTTACACCTGAGCTAAGTGAAAGCCGTGTAAAGTGCCTTTCCCAAGGGCACAAGATCGGTGCCATGTCAGGACTCGAACTCGGGACTCAAAGTTCCGAGTCGCGCACTTTGCCGCTACGCCACACGACCCCACTAGTTGAGAGACCTCACACTAGTTGTCAACATGCCGAAAATGGGCAAAGATCTAGATCTTGTCTGTTATTATGTCGGTACATGGATGGCAGATAAATATGAAGAGAGGAGACAAGACAAGGCTCTGATTTATTGTTCTGTATATTTTACTTTGATGCAGTGATGTATTTCATTCCTTTTACGTCATGTTGCCACTGAATCAAATCCATTTGTACAATGAAAACTTTTTCAAGTTGTTTCTTCGACAAATGAATGTTGTGATAGTTGGCAGTAAACTTAGCACAATATATTGTACCATTTCTTGTTAAACAAGGTTTAAAAATTTAGGAATTTTGCTTTTTGGCCCGCCCTATTGCATCTGATTTGGTAGCCTCTATAGCATGCCAAAAACTGGGGGGTTTGGGGGTCTTCAGGGTCTTTGGGAGCTTTTATGTGCTATTTTCTGATTGCATATAGACAACATAGCCGGCCTGGTTGAATTACCTCCGTTTTTTTACTAATCAGAAAACAGCAGAAGACCACAGTTCTATAAGCCTGCTACGAAGGCTACAAATTTGGAGTCTGCGGAAGATGTCATCCATAAAATTGACTTGCTGTGGCTTTATTGCTATTCCCTCCAATCAAGCACGTACAAGTTCAAGGGAACAACACGTAGAAGTTCATGTCCAATTCTTCTGTCTTAGATGATGGATAGTCTAATAAAAGGCAGGCAAAGAAAAAGAAGACGAAATCACCTTAAAGAGCAGCATTTGAGATAGATGGTAAGCCCATATGACCCTTCTGTCTACGACATAAGAATATAAAGATTCTTTATTGACTTAAGAGAAAAGTACAGGGACTTTTGTATGGTCTTCTACAATTTAAGATCTAACAAAGAGAACAAGAAATAGCCATACCTTCAATTACCAGAGTTAGCAACCAAGGATTGAGGTGTTCAAGAATTCATTCTTTCCTAGAACTATCGCAGAGTGGAACTCGCTGTCACCAAGTACAGTAGGGGCATTGTCATTAGATAGCTTTAAACAGTGTCTAGAGTTAGATGTTCAAGGGTTGGGTGTAACAAGTCGATCGGTGTAATGTAGCCAGCTGCCGCCGCGCCGCGTGCCTGCGAAGCTGGTGTGTTACGCCGAAGGGTGGTTATACCGACTATACAGATACAGAAAGCTAAATACATGTATGAATGAAGTCATTCTACGTACAGACTACGTACACTAAAAGTTTAACTATTCTCTAGCATGTAGTCTAAGATGTTCACATTCTTTAATGTATATTTTGCATATTTAAACACTGTACTGGTTATCTCCCCTGAGAATATAGTTGCATTTATCTATAGGATCTAATGTATTGAAATCAATTGAACAAGCGGAAAGAAAAGTGAACAGCAATAGGCGCTTATCATTGTTTTTTTTTGCGGAATTTATGAATCGGCACTATACGTATGTACTGAGTTCTTGAGTCGTGGAGCTTCGGTAGCCTGGGTGCCGTTCTCCAGAGTTACCACAGGCTCCGTATTGTCACTAACTACGATGGACTACCCAGGCCTGGAGCCAGGCCAGAGCCTCGGGAGGACGTGATCTTTTTTTATGGGTTCACCACACCACGAAGTGGTGTGGTGAAACCATATTGCTTTTTCTGATGTTTCTTCTTCTTCTTCTCCTCCTTCTCCTCCTGCCATTTTTTTAAATGGATTCAGCTTCTTCATTTTAGGGCCCAAGGTCCTGAAATTTGGTATGGAGGTACAGTGGGCAAATACCCCTAGGCGTTTTTTAAATTATTGTGATACAGGCTTTTAGAATGGTTTTATTTGAGTTTTTTGGCTGTGTTATAGCAAATGTATTACTGTGTTAGTGTGCCTTGTTTACCACGTTTGGGCATGAGTCATCACAATGGAATGCAGGGCATCAACCAATAGGCATGCAGCTTTCCTCTATTCTTCTTGCTGATTGGCTGTTGGGATTTAACTTGATTAACACCTGCACAGAGCATTTCCACCTGCACAGAGCATTTCTTGCTGATTGGCTGTTGGGATTTAACTTGATTAACACCTGCACAGAGCATTTCCATACTGACAGTATGTCTGTATTCAAGTGTTTTGGTAGGTATTTCAAGCTTTCCTGCTCCAGCATTGGAATGCGGGGCATGGACGTTTTTTTTTATTTTGAAAAATCAACAGTTTGCATTATGCAATTAAAAATCCTAACCAATAAAGTAGGGAATAGCTATCCAACTGTTGTTTTAGTTGTATTTTACTTCATATTATAGTTATATCAATGTAAATCATTGTTTTCCCTTGTGTTTCTCATTCTTTCCCTGCCATGTCGTAAAATGTGGTGAACCCATCGCTGTATTTGCTCCAAAGCAAATATTGGCCTTCTAGTTTTTTTTTTTTTTTTTTGTAGAGCAGGCGAAAATCAATGCGCGCGCGGATGTCATCCATAAACCAGTGATTGTTTACCCATTGGTATTTCAGTGTGCCAGGAACAAAATACAATTATATTTCAAGATTTATTAATGCATATTTAGGATATAAGGCTGTAAATGCTGTCTCAAAAAGTAAACAAATGCCACTGAAGATTAAAAGACTGACTATATCAATATTCTACAATTATATCTACAGCTTTACTGTACTTTTGATTTTGTATCATGTACATGTATATTGTATTGTAAGTCGATAGTCTAAACTTACAAGATGCTTAAAGCTTTTAAGTTGTATGAAGTCTACGATTCAGTCATAAGGCCAAGACTTTTCACTTGTATATGTTTATGTGAATGTATGAATGATAAACCAGTCATCATCATCATCTATACAAAATATCATTTTCTGTATATCAGTATAGCACCATTATACCCCACGGAGTCTAGTTTCAAGCTATATATTAATATGATATATTACGGCCTCTTTCTGTCTCATTGATGCATTATCACAATGATTTAAACTTGACAGGCTAGACACCAGTATGATTGTCTACCCCACATTAGCGAAGAGAGCACCAGAGGTCATCCAATCATTCTAACATCCATGGGACACACACTAGGGTATAGTTGATGATCCATAGCCTACATTCAGAGACATGGATTACTGTCCCATATAGAATACATGGCTTGGACAATACAGATCTAACACTAGTCTTAAAAATTACGGTCATTACAATGGAAACTTTTAAACAATATATATCCAACAAGGGTCAGTCTTTATAAACAAGGGATAGTAAAGCGACGGTCACAACCCGCCGTACGTGCTTTTTCTCCGTACGTTTTTTTCTGAAAACGTGGGGAAGGAGTGGCGTCTACGCACGTCACTCGCACGTCACTCGCACGGTTGCACAAAGTGTAAGAGTATGGTCTGCACGCCTAGTCTGGCCGTGAGTGGTTGCGTGCATCGTACGTTGCGCAAGTGGTAAGTGAGTTGTACGTGCTTACAACGTACGATCTCCGTGCGATTGCAACTTTACCGTAAGGAGGCCGTACTCACACGTGCTTCTTCCGCACGGCACGTACGGGGCACGCGCGTCGCTCGTACTCGCACGCACGGGTGGTGAATCAGCAGACCGCACGTAGAGAAAGTTTTACATGCACTTAAAGTTCTACGGCGTGTCTGCGTGCTCCCAAATCCGTAGGATTCCGTACGGAGGTGGTACTCACCACGCACGGATGTCCTACTTTTGCCCACGTTTTTGAACGTAGACAGCACGCAGAAGCACGTACGGCGGGTTGTGACCGTAGCTTTACAAATGATAGGTGTACTGTCTGTGATTCTGTAGAATATATTGAGCATTTCTTTTTCGAATGTACAGATGTCAAACCATTGTGGTCATAAGTAGAAAAGTGTTTTCTTTTTTAATATGGCCACACGCTAGTGTTAACCATACAAGATATAATTTTCGGATATAACCTTTCAGATGTAAGATTTAAACACTTTAATGAACTGATATTGGTTGGGAAAAATACAATCTCTAAATTTAAATATGGAAGTAGTAGAATGGATATAACCTCACTGTTTAAAGCCGAATGTTTATTATGAAACCTATAAAAAAATGTAATCATTGTATATTATGTTACTAGTGTGCACTCGTGTACCTGTACTTTATGGTTTATAAACAACAATAAAGTTAAAAAAAAACACTAGTCTTCTGTGGATTCATACGGCCAATATTAGAACATGCATGCCCTTTCTGGCACCCTGGTATCACTCGCGCCCAATCTAGAATGATAGAAAGTGTACAAAAGAGAGCTTGTTGCATAATTCTTGGTAAAACTTTGTTAGCTACAGTACAGCATTGAATGAACTGTCACTCGTATCTCTTAGCATGGCAGGAATCTTAGATCAAAACATAATGTAACTCAATTCAAATGTAGAACTTAGAAGTATCGCAAGACTATATACACTGCCTTTCCTGGTTGATCTACTACATGACACATACAGGCGTTTACCATCTACCATGATTACCTGCTAGATTGTTGTATTTATATGTTTTAACAAATGAACGAAATGGTTTTAATATTTGTATATGTGCAGGCCTAACGTAAGACATTTTAAATTGTATTGAAATTATTATTATTATTATTATTATTATTATTATTATTATTATTATTATTATTATTATTATTATTATTATTATTATTATTATTATTATTATTATTATTATTATTATTATTATTATTATTATTATTATTATTATTATTATTATTATTATTA
>NW_017803976.1:2178518-2208518 GCF_001625305.1 Branchiostoma belcheri
TTTTATTATTTTTATTATTTTTTTTATTATTATAGATTAAGTGTAAATATTCTCTCTTTGTAATGCAATACTATAATTTAGCTAAAAAGCTGCCACTGTATGGTTGTTTTGAGTCGCCACAATAAACCAGTGATTGATAGAATACCACCAATGGACAACATGGAACGTGTTCAAACGATATGCGCCTTGGAATACTTGCATGAGTTGGTCTGAAGTAATTGGACACTCTATATATAGTTTGCCCTGTCCAGGTAGCCAGATCGTTCTTGCACTAAGAAGGCATTTGATATTTCCAATCATGTATACATAGGAAAGGGGATAGAAATCTTATACTGCTTCGAAGTCAGGCACTATTAAAGGCCACACTGATTTCATTTTATGGATGGTAACCGCGCGCACATTGGTTTTCACCTGTTATTAAACTACGATGTAAATGAAAAGCTATGCAAATTTGTTCATACATGTTTCAAAAAGAGAGAGGAGATCATGTAGATAGATCCTGTAGTTAAAGACGTAGCACAGAAGTATAACACTTGTTACTTCTATACCTGTACCTATAGTTATAGCACAGAAGTATAACACTTGTTTCTTCTATACCTGTACCTATAGTTATAACACAGAAGTATAACACTTACTTCCTCTATACCTGTACCTATAGTTATTTCCTCTATACCTGTACCTATAGTTATCCAGCTTAGTGCATTTGGCCCATGCAGGGCGTGAATATGCAATAAAGTTCATTGTCATTGTCATTGTCATTGTCATTAAAAAAAACACCTCCGAGGCTCTGGTCAGGGTGCCATCCTCCGTAGTCCATGGTAGCCAGCGACAGTAGGGAGCCGGCGGTAACTATGGAGGATGGCACCCAGGCTGCCGAAGCTCCACGGAACTCAAGAACTCAGTACAATGCCGACTCATAAATGCTGCAAAAAGCCAGCATATGTGACTGGTTGTCGTAAACGTCGCTATATTTTTATGTACTATCACAAATTCACAATACCAGCTTTGTATTCCTGTGGTTTAGCAGCATTGTTTGGCTGCATTTTTTATTCGCCCGCGCGCACTAGCTTTGTAGCCTTTATGTTAATCCATAAAATTAAGGCACTGTGGCCTCTCTCCGGACGGTCCCGATAAAGTTTAATTGTCAGGACTGTGGGTTCAGGTATCTGATCGGTCGTGGGTGTTTTCTAAGCTTGCTTTGTGACATGTCCTTCACTCGATCTACAAGGAGATCTGTACGGCACACATTACTGGACTTTTTGTATGGAGATCGCAATCTTTTCCATCGTAGGAAGTTGCCTGTTGAGTATAAAGCTGCCTGAGACATCAGGGCTCGAAATACATTTTTGCGTATAGATGCGTTGGTGCACCCAACCTAAAATATTAGGTGCACAAAATTTTTTGGTGCACCATATGACACAAAACCTTATTACAGATCTTACTTCTCATCTTCTAAGCTTGAATCTGAAATGGGAGCTAACTTCAAATTCTTACACAAGTACATGTACTACAACAAACATTTTATCATTTTTCTGACACGCCAAGAATATCCTGCATACTATTATACATTTAATATGTACAAAATTATCTACAAAAATATTTGGCTGCACCAGTGCACCCACAGAAGAATATTGGGTGCACAGCTTCAATTTTGGGTGCACTAAGGTGCACATGCACCCAGTATTTCGATCCCTGGACATACACTCTATCGCACACTAGTAGTCGTTCCAATGCATCTCTTTCTTTCTATTCCAACATTTATCGCAAGACATGGCGATCGAAGGCACAGTCAGTTCAGAAGAGTTACAACACATTCACATAGAGTCACCCGGACACTTTGTTTCACTTGACACTGTAAGGATTTTGGACACTGAACAAGACTATTTCCTGAGAGGGGTGAAAGAGGCCCACCACCCTTCACTTAACCGCGACGGGGGCCGACATCGTCTACCAGATACCTTTAACCCAGTGTTGACGTCACACTTCAAAGAAGCCACGTGACAAGCCTCACTGGGTCAGTCTACTGAGGAAGACCAGAGTGACTGGTTGAAAACTCTAGGTGAGAGAACTTTTTGTGTTGGTTCAAATGTTTTAACTTTAAACATGTAACTACCAAACACAGATGAACTTTCATGATAATTTTTTCAACTTATTTTCATGCCGCCACCAACGCAGACAAACGCGTGAACCAACAATAGTAGTACTCATTTTCATCTGAGTAAAGTGAGGAAATTCGTCTAAAGTGCTTTTCCCATGGGCACAATATCGGTGGCACAATATCGGTGGCAGGATTCGAACTCGTGACCGAACCGAGCCGAACGCTCTGTCGCTACGCCACACGACCACTCTCAATACCTCTCTCTCTCTCTCTCTCTCTCTCTCTCTCTCTCTCTCTCTCTCTCTCTCTCTCTCTCTCTCTCTCTCTCTCTCTCTCTCTCTCTCTCTCTCTCTCTCTCTCTCTCTCTCTCTCTCTCTCTCTCTCTCTCTCTCTCTCTCTCTCTCTCTCTCTCTCTCTCTCTCTCTCTCTCTCTCTCTCTCTCTCTCTCTCTCTCTCTCTCTCTCTCTCTCTCTCTCTCTCTCTCTCTCTCTCTCTCTCTCTCTCTCTCTCTCTCTCTCTCTCTCTCTCTCTCTCTCTCTCTCTCTCTCTCTCTCTCTCTCTCTCTCTCTCTCTCTCTCTCTCTCTCTCTCTCTCTCTCTCTCTCTCTCTCTCTCTCTCTCTCTCTCTCTCTCTCTCTCTCTCTCTCTCACACACACACACACACATACTCATACAGGGAGGGTTAGGTTGAATTCGTTTACTGAGTTATGCAACTTTGGTAGCAGCCACAAAAATTGATTTAACTTGTAAGAAGTTTGCATTATGTGATCCACCCACACTCTAATACTGAGATAACCACACAGGCATTGTGCTGATGGAGTAGAAAGTACGGCAAGATAAAGATCGATTTCCAGTTATTCAAAAGACCGTGGAAGCAGTGGACACGAATAACAAATTACCACAGAAGCTTTCCACAAAAGTCCAAAGACAGGAAACCGCCATTAGGCCACACCAGGTAAATTTTATGGATGACGTCCGCGCGCGCATTGATTTTGGCCTGTTCCTAGAAAAAAAAAAGAAATCCCGCTGCCTGTAAGTTAGTGTAACTATGACCAAAGAGTCACGACAGTGCCGCAAATCGTCAGATTGACGTGAAACCCGTAACGCGAAAACAGGACAGGACGACAACTGCTGTTCCACCTGATTTATTGCTGTTTTGATGATGAATAAAAGACTTCTTGCTTGTTACACTGTGTCACCTCATTCAATTTATGTCCTAACATGTGTCGTCTCTTAGTATATTTCTGATCTAGGCATCTTGTTTTTTAGGGCCTTTCTTGTTTTTTTTTTTCGCCCTCTCGCATTAGATTTAGGGTCTCCAAAGGACGTCATCCATAAAATTTACTTGGTGTGGCCTTACTATTCACAATGAGTATAGATTCTTAACCTTTATCATTGGACGTTGCTACATAATGTTGATTGAGGATGGTATTGATACAAATCTACCGTAGGCAAACCTACCGTTATTCAAAAGACCGTGCAAGCAGTGGACACAAATAACAAACTACCACAGATGCTTTCCACAAAAGTACAAAGACAGGAAACCGCCATTCCTATTTACAATGAGTATAGATTCTTAACCTTTGTGGTTTGCACGTTGCTACATAATGTTGATTGAGCTCGAGGATGGTATTGATACAAATCTACCGTAGGCAAACCTACCGTTATTCAAAAGACCGTGCAAGCAGTGGACACAAATAACAAACTACCACAGATGCTTTCCACAAAAGTACAAAGACAGGAAACCGCCATTCCTATTCACAATGAGTATAGATTTCTAACCTCAGACCACAGTAAGTAAATTTTATGGATGACATCCTTCGCAGACTCCAGATCTAATGCTAGGGTGAAAAACGAACAAGGCGGGCAAAAATAAGATCCTTTCAAATTTAGACATCATAAACCTTGTTGAACAAAAAATGATACCTATAAGTTTACTGCAAAGTGTAATACAACATCCATTTGTCACTGAAAGATAAAAGGGCGAGTGGGCGAAAAACACCAAGACGAGCCGAAAAAAAAGGTTCCTACATTTTAAAATTTTGCCTCAATCATTGTTCAAATGGTTTTTATTCAGTGGGGACATCACATATACACAGCGAACATCACATATCACTGCATGAAAGTAAGAAACAAAACATTCAAACAGAGTCTTTTCTTGTCTCCTCTCTTAATATCTATCTGCCATCCACGTTCCGGTATGGCAACGGACATATTTGCCCATTTTCGGCATGTTAACCTCTGTCAGCAGGCAACAAAATTTCTTTCTTTTTTTCCCAAAATCAGACGAAATTGAATGCGCGCGCTGATATCATCCATAAAAATTACTTGCTGTGGCCTAACTATAGATTCCTAACTTAGTCACTGCACGGTGTTACAAGTTGATTAAGGATGGCTTTATACAAATGTGGCCAAACCAACTGAGGTCTAGTTCAAAGGTCCACAGCTGACAAAGACAAAACTAGGGATCAACACTGACGCAAAAGAGGAAATCCTCTTAACAGTAGAAGACATCTTGTTTCGTTTGCAAGATTCCAAAGACAGGAAGACAAATTAAGTGTGCACAATCGTATTAGCGGAAGAGATTTAGAAGGATCTGAAGTGAAAATAAAAGTGTGAGAATTTTCTTGTGTTCAGAAAAGCTTAATATGTTTACCGAAGGTAAGCATATTGTTTTTGCTCAGTTTCTTCCTCTTCTTCTTCTCCAAAAAGTGGCCTATGACCTGACCGATGACATGATTTGTTGACGTCTTTCACCATGGTGACTGGTGTTAGGTTACATCATGTTGCAATTTTATGTCCCCTCTGCTCCTGTCATATACTAGTAGTACATGTATGTGAATGTGTTTGAGTAAGAATTAACAGAGCAGACCATGTCCGAAGGTAAACATTATGCATTTGCTTTGCAAATGTTACTAGTTATGTAAGTGTTGATATCAACATTATATTATGTCTGGTATAGGCCGCTGAGGTCACATTTCCAAATCGGAGGCCGACTGGTCAGACTTATGGAACGAAAAGTATGATAACAAAGCACAAATGAATTGAAAAAAAATTAATAATGGCAACCATATCCTTGATATGAACTGTTCATTTTTCGTTAATTGAAACAGCCCGGCCGGGCCCCGGTTTGGAAATGTGACCTTAGCATTGTCTACAGTTTTGATGTACGTTCTTCTGAATACTAAAGAGATCCTCGACCTTAACCCTACCTAGACCGGGCTTTTTCTGACCCCCCCCCCTAAGAACTCGCGAACGGTATGTCGTATGACCACTAAATTTTCAGAGAATGGTGTACTAGTGAAAATTTATCATATCTACAATTTTTATGTCGTTATGACGTAATATGACGTCATTATGATGTCATTAATGTGATTTTATTGGCCAAAACCGTCTAAATAGGTTTTTCCCTGAAAACTAAATGGTATTCAACATTACTGTACCAAAAGATGACAGAATATTATGGTGTACTAAGTCTTATGTTGCCCATAGCAACACCGGTGACGTCATAAAATGACGTCATGCATATTTAAGACATCCGCCATCTTGGATCATCAATCTTGAATTTTCAAAAATAGATTTTTTCATGATAAAGCCTAAAATACATCGTAAACATACTAAAGACCTTCATTTAAAACTTTTTTGGAAAAGAAATGGAAGTATTGATGAACTTTTAATGAAAATAACCTGTATATACATGTTCTAATGATATGGTCCGCCATCTTGGATTTTGGCCAATGACGTCATCAAATTAGCATTAATTATGCATATTTAATGATAAAATTTACATAAAATTATATGGGATGTTATTAATATTAGAAACCATGAGTAAATTGACATAAAACCCGTAAAATTCTATTGTTGAAACAAAAAGTACTAAATTTAGCAAAAAATGCCTGTCAGAAACCCGTTGCCATGGCAGCACAAAAAATTATTATCTTATTTAAATGATAGAGAATTGTTGCCAACAATATTCTAGGAAAAGTCACCAAGTTTGGCCGTTCTACGACTAGCCGTTCAGACGCTAGGTGACATCAAAGTTGCCGCGGGCACTTTTAGCCCCCCCCCCCGGTCTAGGTAGGGTTAAGAGGTATCTAGGTGAACTGTCCATCACGCTAAGAGGATGTGACAGTCTCGACTTTCTTGACAAAACTCCAGTTGACCAAGCGTGTACGAAAGCTCTACAAGCTCTCTCTGGTTCCTATTGAGATGTCTACACGTATTAAACGGATTGCATGGGTTAAGACCAAGGTGTCGATGTAGTTTTTGTTATATTTTACTCTGAATGTGACCTGGAATAAAAGACAACCGACCTTTGCATGTGAGACCCTACCTTCACGAATTAACACGCAAATGTGCATTCATGCTTTCGAACCGGATGAATTAAACTGCAACCCTTATTCATGCATACCCTTTGTAACGGTTAGAGTTTAACTTAACGACACTTTTGTGACTTCAGGCGAAAGAGCAGGGAGTCTTTATACGTGCAAATAAACCCTCTTAGATACAGAGGTCAAAGACAAGAGTGGCGAGGGTAGAATTGATTATCGTACGTCGGTGAAGGTTAGACATTCAGGTAATATAATACCTGTATGTCTAACCTTCACCGACGTGTGATAAAAAAAGAAGAAGAAATTATTTGTGTAAGAATCAACATACAAAAACTTTGAAAAATTCTTCTTGACTTTTCTTGAAAATCCCCTTGACAAGAAAGCATTTCTCAAAATAAGAAAATAAGTAAAATAAGAAAACAATGGTGGTGTAAGATACGCCAAAAAACAGTTACTCTTGACAAGCAACTGGCCACTGATTTTGGAAACGGTCAGACGTTTCAGGTAGCATCCACTGCCTTTCGTCAGTGACACTGAAGAGTTGACAGAAAAGGTAAGTTTATAAGTACGAACTATTGATTGATATGCAAATAAGTGACTTTCAAAAAATGTCTTTGCTTAATTGCATATCAATCAATAGTTCGTACTTCGTATAAACCTGCTTTTTTTACAACTCTGAGTTAATCATCTAAATGTAATGATGAAATAGATAGTATTTTGTCTTTTTTATTCACAGTAAAGATAATAAGTGGCTAAAAAGAATTCAATTTTTGCATTCGACATTAGGAACATAGTTATTTCAGAATTCATATAATGCAAACTGGTTGAATATGACACCTATTTCAATTATTTCATTTTTTACATTATTACATCTTCGTATTTAGTAGTTGAAAAGAATGACTGTCATGTTATTTTTGTCTTAAATATCTTTATTTGATCAAATCGATGCATAGTTATGAAACAAATGCTATGTACGATCCCCCAAGTCAATAGTAATTGGGTAAACGCCAATGGTCATTAAGAGTAAGGCAAATTACCACTAATGGAATGAAAGGGAAACGCTGTAGAAGGATGGAGTTGTGCAGTGGCAGGTCAAGTTTAAGATTAGGGTCAAGGTTTTGCTGCAGTTTGACGTAGACAAGATATGACTGTTGACACATGACAGGAAGTGGGCGGTTAGAAACCGTCAAAACCGTTTAAATCAGATTCTCTGATTCGTTGTAGAAGTAACTGTCACTCGTGGAAAGGCCATGTTGATTTGATTATATGGATCACATACCCGCGCGCGTGAATTTTCGACCGTTTAGGGTTTTCAATCATACTGTAAATCATTCAAAACAGTTGCAAAATGAGCAAATATATACCGTAAGTTGAAATAAAATATCTAAAAACGATACTAATGTCGTAGAATGCCACCAAAAAGACGAAAATGTAAAGAAATGAATTTGAGGGGTAGATTATTCGCCAAACCATACTCTGTGTCATCTGTTCAACCTTCAAAACCACGTAGATTAAAAAACAACTTTTTTTTTGCCAAACGTTTTTATTCGCACGCGCGCATCAGTTTTGGGTTTCTCAGAGGATGTCATCCATATAATCAAATCAACATGGCCGAGTAGTAGTACTTCGGTGTAGAAGTAACTGTCATTCGTGATAAGCTTGAATATAAGGCTTCCAAGGGAACTGCTATGAATACGCATCTGTAGAAAAAAGGTCCCGTTTCACTCTATTGCAGAGCATAGGGGTGGCGCCCATCTCCATTTCTGTAGCCCTTGGGACACACAATTGTGCAATCACCACTACAGGGGGCTAGCCCGCTGGTAGTACTGTGTGTTTGACCTTCCCACACTCTTTCTCCTAGATTCTGAGTGCCATGCAGAGAAAGCAGTATATATGTACCATTTTAAAGTCTTTGGTATGACCCGGTCGGGGTTTGAACTCACGACCTCTGGGTTACAAAGCGGGCACCCTACCAATTGAGCTATTTCCCCGGTACTGCAGAACGGATTGGCGACAAAATATCCGTTAGAAACAGCCAGAACCATTAAAAATTTACTGTTACATGAGGGAATGGAGTGTAAGATTAAACAAGTAAAATGTAGTGAATAGGTGTCTGTAGAATGGGTTACGACGACCTCAGACACTCTTATATGACAACAGTGGTTAGAAGATGGATCGCATTTCTTCCATAAGAAAGATAACAACGACACAGTAGAGAAGCGTAGAATGAAGAATGGTGTCTCACACATTATCAGAGTGGCTTCTAAAGCTATCACAAACAGACTTCACAGTCACACATAAATAGCCACAGACATAGACATGATTGTGTCTTTTATGGAGGAATATACTTTACAGCACACTAGGTATTTTCAATGGACTGTAAAACTCCCACAGTGATCGGAGCAAGATGTGTACAGATCCATTTGGCAAAGTTGGGGACTGCGGCTCAAGAAAAGTTGATGCTATTTTGAGTGTCATCATTGGAAAAAAGAAATATATTTAAAGGTAAAACGCTATATGAACCCACTACTAATACATATAGTATCATACTTCGCCACAGCGCTTATTATCAATACACTGACAACAGATTTGAAGTGGAATATACCTAAATTATTATTCTATAAAGTACAATATTAAAAGTTGATGATATTTCGAGAGGTGTCATCATTGGAAAAAGAAGTAAATTTAAAGGTAAAACACTATGTGAACCCACTACTAATAGTATCAACTTCGCCACAGCGCTTAGTATCAACACACTGACAACATACATGACATAGATTTGAAGTAAAATATACCTAAAGTGTAGTAAAAGTTTATGATATTTCGAAAGGTGTCATCATTGGAAAAAGAAGTAACTTTAAAGGTAAAGCACTATGGAACTCACTACTAATAGCATCATACTTAACCACGGCGCTTAGTATCAACACACTGACAACATACATGATATAGATCTGAAGTAAAATATACCTAAGCATAGTGTACATGTAAGTTGATATTTCGAGAGGTGTCATCATTGGAAAAAGAGTAACTTTGAAGGTAAAGCACTATGCGAACCCACTACTAATAGTACCATATATACTTCGCCACAGCGCTAAGTATCAACACACTGGCAACATACATGATATAGATCTGAAGTAAAATATACCTAAGCATAGTGTACATGTAAGTTGATATTTCGAGAGGTGTCATCATTGGAAAAAAGAGTAACATTGAAGGTAAAGCACTATGTAAACCCACTACTAATAGTATCATACTTAGTATCAACACACTGATAACATACATGACATAGATTTGAATTGAAAAATCCTTAAAGTATGATAGTAAAAGTTGGTGATATTTCGAGAGGTGTCATCATTGGAAAAAGAGTAACTTTGAAGGTAAAGCACTATGTGAACCCACTACAAATAGTACCATATATACTTTGCCACAGCGCTTAGTATCGACACACTGACAAAATACATGAGATAGATTTGAAGTGAAATACAATTAAAGTATAGTAAAAGTTGATGACATTTCGAGATGTGTCATTATTGGAAAAAGAAGTAATGTTCAAGGTAAAGAACTATGGAACCCACTTCGAATAGTACCATATATACTTCGCCATAGCGCTTAGAATCGACACACTGACAACATACATGAGATAGATTTGAAGTGAAATATATATATAGCATGGAGGTTCAGATTTTTACCTCCATGAGTATAGTAAAGGTTGATGATATTTCGATACATGTAGGTGTTATCATTGGAAAAAGAAGTAACTTTAAAGGTGAAGCACAATGTAAACCCACTACTAATACTTCATACTTCGCTACAGTGCTTAGTATCAACACATGATTATGAAAAACTTAAACTCTTCTCCAACTCAAAATTTGACTCACCAGAAATTTTCGACTGAATCACTCAGTCTTCCTCAGCTATCTGACCCAAATGCTGTGGACACGTGATTTTTCCCACGTGTGACGTCAGCAAAGGGTCAAAGGTTGTCTGAAGTCGATATCGCCCCCCGTCCCGGTTGAGCGATGGTTGAAGTGCCAAGATGGTTGAATCTTGGATACCGAACAGGATTACTTCAAGAGAGGCATTAAAGAGGCCATATACATCAGGGCACTTCAACCATCGCTCAACCGGGACGGGGGGCGATATCGACTTCAGACAACCTTCTGGTGACAAATTTCTGGTGAGTCAAATTTTGAGTTGGAGAAAGTTTAAGTTTTTCATAATGTAATTTACCAACTCAGATGAACTTTCATGCTGACATGAGATAGATATTTAAAGTGAAATATCCGAGAGTGCATGTTCACAGTTAGTAGTAGTTCCTTTCTGATGATGAATGACTACATGTAGTTATACCGTAGTTTCTATGCCATTGAAAAGGATAATGGTTTCAAAAATAGAATGCATTAGGTATTGGGGAAAAAAAGGTCAGGACCACGGTCGGCCACAGCATTGGTAAGGGCAAGAGAGGAATCATACATATATTCCATATCCTCTGAGCTCCGCCAATTATGTTAGGCCACAGTAAGTCATTTTTATGGATGACATCAGCGCGTGCATTAATTTTGTCTGAATTTGGAAAAAAGGGAGAAATTTTGTTGCCCTCTGACGGTGGTCAACGTGCCGAAAATGGGCAAAGATGTCGGAAGGCCGGAACGTGGATGGCAGATGAATATGAGAGGAGCCAAGACAAGGCTCTGATTTATTGTTTTGTCTTTTACTTTGATGCAGTGATGCATTTCTTTCTTTTTATATGTAATGAGCACTTATCAAAACCATTTGTACAATGATTGAAAACTTTTATTTTTCAGTGAGAAATGAATGTTGTAATAGTTGGCAGGAAACACAGCATAATCAATATAATAATTATGTGTCATTTCTTGTTTCACAAGGTCTATGATGTCAAAATTGGAAAATGTAGAAATCTTGTTTTTTGGCCCGTCTTGTTTTTTTCGCCCTATCGCATTAGATTTGGAATCTGTGGAGGATGTCATCAATGCAATTAACCTGCTGTGGCCTAATATTGAGGTTTTTACGCATTTTCAAGGACAGGTAATACTGTTGAATATAAGAATTAAAGATCTGTTTGGCTGTGATATCATGTTTTGTCACCTTAATTCTTGTGTAGGCTTATGACTTCAAAATTTGAAAATTAATTTTTTTTGCCCATCTTGTTTTTTTCGCCCTATCGTATTAGATTTGGAGTCTGCAGAGGATGTCATCCATAAAATTTACTTGCTATGGCTTTCAATTGAACCCGTCCTCTAACCCTCCAACCTACGGAGACCTTGGGGGTCGCGGGCAATCATGACGTCATTAGTATTCAAAAGGCAACGGAAAAAAAATTGAGGCATGGAAACGAATTTACCACATAACGTCTTGAGCAAATGCACATTTCTAGTTAAGAATCTATACAATCTTCCGGAAGACTGAAAAAAAAATTAAGAATTCTAATGAAGATAACACTTAAGAACATTACGGATGTTCCCTTAGTGAAGATGATTTGATTTATCAATTGAGGACAGTCGTCACATGGAACGGTAGAAAGTTAATGGAAAACTTGTCTTGCAATCTACAAGTAACGTAATTTACTTAATGAAATGGATCCTGATAAATCTAATTTTCTTGTGGGTAACATATAGGACTCGAAAAGTGCTGCACATTATGATGTAAGACAACGTTACACGAGGATTGCACGATATCGAATTATGATATACAAACGCAAGAGGGACATCGATCCAAAGTTTACGTGAGCTCTTGCGACTATTTGTAAAAACAAAGTGATCAAGAGATATCTACCATGAAAAATTGTGAGCCTAGCATATCCAGATCACGAGATATTATAAGATATACTAGAAGTTCCACTGCAGTACCATAACAAGCCGCCAGGGGGGGGGGCAGAATCTGAAGTTTGAGGTGCCATCACTACATACCACATCAAGACAATCTACCAAGTTATCGTATTCAGACACAAACATAGACGAGAGAGAAAGACAGAGAGAAAAAGAAAGACAGAGAAAGAGAGAGAAAGAGAGAGAAAGAGGAAGAGAGAAAGAGAACGAGAGAGAAAGAAAGTGAGAGAAAGAAAGAGAGAGAGAGAGAAAAAGAGAGAGAGAGAAAGAGAGATCACTTTCCAAAACGAAACCTTCTTGGTGAAGGTAAAGAGAGGACAGAAAAGATATAAATTGGAAGGAAAAAAAACTACGCAGATGCAGATCTGGGGATTGCGTTTCGTGGTACGTCGCCTTATCACAACCATCATAATCACCCAATTTGGAGCTGTTCGCTACGTATGGAGGTAGATCTGTTCGTACGCGCATTTTGTCAAACAGTAGGGCTCAAAATACTGCGTACATGTGCACCTTAGTGAACCCAAATTTGAAGCTGTGCGCCCATTTTTTTTCTGTGGGTGCACCTAAATTTTTTCGTAGCTTTAACGTATGTAAAGATGTTGAATGTATAGTTGTTACAGCATATTCTTAACATCTAAATGTCAGAAAAATTACAATCATTGTTATAGTACTTTTCTTGAAATGAAACATAATGATAGTTTTTCATGACATTCTACTTTTTAAATCTTATATGGTGCACCTGAAATATTTTTTGTTGGGTGCACCAGTGCACCTATTCCCAAAAATGAATTTCGAGCCCTGAACAGTCATTAGAAAGAAGGGGCGCAGTATGCAAGTGGTGGGATCGAGGAAAAGTGTGACTGTTGGCATGATCTAGAGCTACTTGATTGATATCATGTCTTGAATATCACGTACTATCTATGCACATAATACGCAGAGGCTGTTATCAAATATCATATCATATCATAGCAGGCATCGCACGGATGACACAACGCTTCAAAGTTGAAGACTACGATTGTACACATGCAAATAGCATGGAGACCTACCAGTATACTTAATGTAATCTTGTAACTTTTCGGCCAATTGAACCTTTTTGCCACCGTCTGTCACCCTTACCAAAATATAAACCACTTTATTGACACAACAAAAGTACAGCGACTTTCGTACGGTCTTTAACTACATGTAGACATACAGACAGATACTTGGGTGCAACAAAATTGACCTACGTATAAGACAATGCCTGAATTAACTTATACTACTTGTTCTAAGGTCTAAGCATTCTTTGATATATTTAACTATTTGTATACAGTAAGGGTTATTACTTTATAGATTGAAATTGAATTTATCTATAGCATGAAATGTAACAAATTCCTTTGAGCAAGCAGAAAAAAGGTTGAACAGCTTTGTGCATTTGTCATTATATGGTGTGGCACAACGGCAGAGTACTCGACCCGGAACCAAGAGGTCCTGGGTTCGAGTCCTAACATGCGCCCTTGGAAAGGCACTTTACATGACTTTCCCCACTCAACTCAAGTGAAAATGAGTATTGTCTGTCCTGTATTTGTTTCTATGTGTGGGATACAACACCAGCAACAGCTGCCTGTGCCCCACGTGTATTGCACTGTTGCAATTTCAATAAATTAAAATCAAATCCATACCTGAGAGGTATCTCCGCACGGCTCTATGTTAAGGTGCATGGAAGGAATTCCGATGGACGAGGCAATGGCAGCTTGTCGTTGGAACTCAGGATTCCACGCTGTTGTTATAATCATGGACAGTAGTTGTTTACACATGGTAGACATGGTCGTTAGGGTGTCCTGACCAGTATTTAAACTTACGGTTTCCATATTCAGACCCGAAAACATAGGAAACACACTTTGCCCATCCTCTGTACTCATCCCGATGACTCTCCGAATGCTGCTCTTGTAGGAGTCATTGGAAGACAACAGACCTATTCGAAACCTCGCCACTTCAGAGACGTTTTCTGCCGTGTAACATTCAACCTTCATCAAAGTGCAGAAAGACAAAATGGTAACGAAGACAAAACCAGTACAGGAAGCCATCTTTGATGTCCCAACGATGTTGACGACCAGTGACGTTCTGCGGAGAAGAACTGGTCGGGAGGGCGCGTTACTTTTTTCCGTAGAAAGTTCCTGCTAGAAGACGGTTGTCATCAATGGGACGCCCAGGGTTTCCGCAGTAGTTTTAGCGGGCAGCTGCAATTCATTCGGGCATAATTCTGACATACAAAACCCTCCATGCAAACTGACACCGGTGACGCTCTGCCGAGAAGAACTGGTCGGGAAGGCGCGTCACTTTTTCCGTAGGAAGTTCCTGCTAGAAGGCGGTTGTCATCAAAGGGGATGCTCGGGGTTTCCGCAGTAGTTTTAGCGGGCAGCTGCTCTTCATTCACACATAATTCTGACATACAAAGCCCTCCATGCAAACTGACACGTACTGAAGTTGGGGCAGCTTAGCCTGGGTACTAAACCTTTGGTAGGCTTGGCGGTAATTTTTCGGCCCCGGCCTTTACCAAGCAAAGGCGAGTTATGCCACGGACCTATCTCCAGCTGATTTCCCTGTATCCGCTGACTTCCTGTATTACGCCTTAGTCTTCCCCGAAGCGCGGTAATTCAGACCTGGTTGGCGGTCTCACACGCTCTCGGTGCCGAAGGGATAGCGCTGAGCTCACGGCAGTCTGGTTACCAGGCTATGCATGACAGCTACGCGTGACGTCCTTCATGCCCATCATCCGTATCCACGAGACTTCAGGTAGGAAACACGTGAAACAAGCCGCCGAGTAGACGACCCAGACATGTGTACGGCTCAGTGTAGCCCACGTTAAAACGTGCTTGTGCCTAACAGTCTTGAATCACAGAATCCAGTGGTAATTCCTTGGCTCATAACGTACGGACTACCCGATGAGATGCCTGCCTAGACCCGACTTAACGGGCTCTCTGTATTCATGAACAACAGCGGAAACTAAGGATGACAGTTGTAATCAGCAAGCTGCGAGTGTGATCTTCCATGGCTCTCCGTAAAGTAGAGGACAAGATAAGGTCATCTTCCCGCCTCTTCTGTCGTGTGCGGACTCCTCTCATGTTCCAGAAGGTCCACTTCTTCTCGTGCTGGCAACTTGAATGTAAATCCAGTAATAGCCGTTAACACAGCGCATGTCTGAGGATGAATATGCCTGGCCACGTCCGTGTTTGAAGCGGGATGTAGTCCATACGACGTACAAAATCTTTCTAAATCAGCTGATCAGCTACTAGGCAGCAAGACTGATGAACAGAATGAAGAATGAGTTGGGAAAGCCGTATGTGTGTGCGCGTGCAGGTTTCTCAGAGCTACATATCATTTTATATAAAATTCTGAGAAATCGTGATTGGACTAAAGCTTGTCAAATGACCTTGTATGAAAACTAAATATTGTTCTTGAAACTAAAAATAAGAGAATTGATAGATGTCATACCTGCGCCAAATTCATGTTTAAAACTCAGGATGTATAACATCTTCTTATTGATTCTACTAATTGATTCAATTATACAAGATGTGTACAAATTAGTCGTATTGATATTGTAGGAACCAATGTTTCTGAGGTCAGTAATGCCAAAGAAAAAAAATCATAACAAATATTATATTTCTCGTGAAATATAGCAAAACTTCAGTTCTGTCAAACGCCGCCAGGGACCCATGCATCGTTTGACCACTCCATTATCATGGTAAGGCCACGGCAAGTAAATTTTATGGATGATATCCTCCACAGACTCCATATCTAATGCGATAGGGTGAAAAAAAACAAGGCGGGCCAAAACAAAAACAAAATTCCTACCCTTTTTCACATTTTGACATCATAAACCTTGAATACAAGAAATGATAAATATATTGTGCTAAGGTTACTGCCAACTATTACAACATCCATTTGTCACTGTAGAAACTTTGAAAATCATTATTAATCATTGTACAAATTGTTTTGATTCAGTGCTAGATGGAACATCACATATACACAGCCACCATCACATATAAAAGGAATGAAATACATCACTGCATTAAAATAAACATTAAGTCATAGACTTATCTTGTCTCCTCTCTTCATATTTATCTGCCATCCATGTTCCGGCATGACAACAGACATCTTTGTCCACTTTCGACATGTTGTTGACCACTGTCAGGGGGCAACAAAATGTCTTTTTTCCCCCAAATCAGGCGAAAATTAATGCGCGCGCTGATGTCATCCATACAAATTACTTGCTGTGGCCTAAGACCTACATACAAATATCGTAGCTTCCCTACTTACCCCGATCGTAAACATTCGGCATTAACCACCAGTATATGCAGAAAACTACACTGAACACATGCTATACCGCTTGCAGGGCTCGAAATGCATTTTGCGAATAGGTGCACTGGTGCTACTCTCCAAGCAGAGGTTTGGGTTTTGGGGGTATTTTTAGCGTGTTTTTAGGCTTTTTTTATCGGGGTTTCTCTTTTGCACTGAATTTTTTAGGGTTTGGTGGGAAAAAAAATTCAGTGCAAAAGAGAAACCCTGATAAAAAAAAGCCTAAAACACGCTAAAATACCCCCAAACCCAAACCTCTGCTTGGAGAGTACACTGGTGCACCCAACCTAAAAAATTAGGTGCACCAAAAAATATTTGGTGCACCATATAAAACAAAACCTAATTACAGATCTTACTTCTCCTCTTCTAAGATTGAATCTAAAATGAATTGGAGCTAACTTCAAATTCTTACACAAGTAGTACAACAAAGATTTTATCATTTTTCGGACACTTAGACGCCAAGAATATCCTGTATACTATTATACATTTAATATATGTACAAAATTATCTACAAAAAATTTTGGCTGCACCAGTGCACCCACAGAAAAATATTGGGTGCAGAGCTACAATTTTGGGTGCACTAAGGTGCACATGCACCCAGTATTTCTAGCCCTGGCCTTGTGACCTTCTGACAACAAATGTTTTGTGTAAGGCCACACCAAGTAAATTTTATGGATGACGTCCTTTGGAGACCCTAAATCTAATGCGAGAGGGCGAAAAAAACAAGAAAGGCCCTAAAAAACAAGATGCCTAGATTAGAAATATACTAAGAGACGGCAAATGTTAGGACACAAATTGAATGAGGTGACACAGTGTAACAAGCAAGAAGTCTTTTATTCATCATCAAAACAGCAATAAATCAGGTGGAACAGCAGTTGTCGTCCTGTCCTGTTTTCGCGTTACGGGTTTCACAACTATCTGATGATTTGCGGCACTGTCGTGACTCTTTGGTCATAGTTACAGGAAGCAGAATTTCCTTTTTTTTCTAGGAACAGGCCAAAATCAATGCGCGCGCGGACGTCATCCATAAAATTTACTTGGTGTGGCCTAAATGATTTGTACAAGCCATTTGTACAGCTAGCGGCAGCGTCTTATCTCCGCACGACTCAAGTGTCAAGTTCGTCTGCCAAGATCATCCCTTGACTTTGACAAAGTGCGTTGGCTCAGCGCTTTGTAGCGGGAAAGGGTGATGGGTTCCATCGGGGATCGCGCCCCATGGTCGCCGTGGGGTGATGTACGCCACCACGGTAACTTATCACCGAGAACAGTTGTGCCGAGGCTCTTACAAGTTCACCCGTCCTTTGGGTAAGTGTCATGCGGATTTAATGATAGGGGTGTGGATACAATTACACAAATCATTGAACTTTGCTGCTGAGACTTTATCGTGTCTGGCGAGAGCGCAGACAGTTTGAGGTGTATATCAAAATCTGAGACGAAAGACTAGACGGTCTGGGATCAGTGAGGGCACATCGTCCTTACTTCACCCTTTGATACTGAAATAGAGTTAACTTAAGAGCCAATCTTTCTAGCTTACTACCAACGTACATAGGAACTGCCTATAGGCATATATCATGGAGGTAAAAAAAACATTGCATATATTAAAGGCATCCAATGCAATTTCAGGGCAGCAAAAGTGGAAATACACTAAATAAGGCAATTTGTATGATATTGACATAAACTATCATACATTAGCACTTTTAAATCAGCATTTCATACTTTGGGCATTTGAAACTGCAGAAACAAGCCCCAAGATGAGTCCTGTATTTTCTGGGTGGTACCATAACAATCAGCCCAGGGCCCTTCCAGTAACAATCTTCCGTCAGAATTTTGGGGATTTTTGCTCCATGAGGGTCAAAATACATTGGGATAGTGTGGTTTCAACTTAGTATGTAGATAAATGACTAGAATATTGGCTTTCGAAAATCGGATTTCCAAGCCCTATCAAGAATTCAGAGATCCCATACCTCCATGAAATATATGAGTTTTTGTAAATGTTTTTACACAGTACACTACCGTACAGAACAAAATAACACAGGTTTTTGTTTTCAAACCTTTGGCCTGAAATAGATCAGGCTGTAATAGATATGTACATGTAGCCTATTCCAGAGGGAGAACCTCATTAATCAGGCGCACTGCTTGCACATCTGTTTTCCCTGCCTAGCAAAAAGATACAAAAACCGGATGTTCTGCTGCAGTACCAAGGCCAGCCCATATTTGACCTTGACCTTTGGCTTCCTAAGACCTACCAGCATTCCAAACGTCATCACAATCCACACACACACACACATAGAGAGAGAGAGAGAGAGAGAGAGAGAGAGACGCCAAAAACAATATTCATGGAGGTAAAAACTGCACTGGATGACTTTAACATGATTCACAACCACACTTTCTGCTAGCCGGGTGGGCGTTGAATTCGTTTGCCTCTTCCCAGCATTATCCACTGACTGAGAAAATGCACGTTTGGGGAGATGCCGGCTTAGTGCCCTAGTGCGATAACGTGATTGCTTTGGTGCTTGGTGAAGTTTGCAGCCAGCGTACGGATTCAATCTTCAGCAGGAGGCAACTTTGATTGTTAACTAGAAAGGTAACATTTGCAAAGCAAATGCTTTATGTTTACCTTTACATGGCTCCTCTTAACAAGCCACTGCTTTGTTTATTCTTACTCAGACACGTTTTATAGATATGGTCAAAGGCCGTGTTTATGTGAAGTCACCCAAGGCGCTTTACATGTGGTTTACCCCGAAGCCGGTTTCAAGTGGCTCCATCCGATCGCTCCAAATCACACTGAAAGCGCCTCGATCCCAAGCCACTTCTAGAGGTGGTTTAGAATCGGTTTTCCCGCATCGCGATTTGCGTCTGAACGCAATGTGATTTCAATGTAACTTCGCCTGGTCATGGATTACGGGGTGATATTTCTTTATTTATATGCAATACCAACTTTTACGTAGCAGCAACTTAAAGAGTAGTAATGGTCAAATAATGTGTCCGTTCAAGGGCAAGCTTCACCGCCTCTGGCGGGACCACGTCGGCATTCGTCCGAGATACGCTGGGAGGGGGGCATCAGCAAGCAGGTCGTTGACCTCTGACATTAATAACACGCCACTTTGCGTGTTTTCATCAAACAACAATAAATGTAGCTCAAGCGAATTGTGATCGGACATGGTTTGAAAGGAATGTGTGGCACGTGGACCAGGTGTGAGGAATGTGAGTTACCCGAATCGCGGTTTGGGTGACTTGACATAAACACGGCCAAAGTACTGTCCTTGGTGCTGAAAATCAGGTTTTGTATGCTACAGCTGCATAGAGACAGTATAAGTTTAGAACTGGAAACAACACTGTTACTAGACAGGTAACGTTTGAAAGCAAATGCATCATGTTTACCTTCACGTGGCTCAGCTTTACAATCTGTTGCTTTCAAATTGTTTCAAATTCTTACTCAAATATACTCATATATTTACCATGACCATGCAGCCCCTCTTGAACTCAGTTCTGCATGGCAACATCATGTAACCCAACACCAGTTACCATGGTGACAGACGTCTGGTCCTGGTCATTGACCTTATTTGTTTGGAAAAGAAGAAAAGGAAGAAGAAGAAGAAACTGAGCAAAAACTAGAGAGGCCGACATTTGCTTGGGAGCAAATACAGCATATTCAGTCCATCTCCCTCCCACGCAAAGGTGGACTATTTCAAACTTACCCCAGTGTAAAACTGGCAAAGATTCTCAAATAAATGAATTATATAGTAGCTATGTAATAGAGAACAAAGATGTAAGAACAAGCACATTGAATCTCGAAAGCTTTACTAATCTCATTACAGGTATGCAAATTCTAACAATGATGAGATTTGATACATTTTGAAGGTCTAAGGCACATAAAATTGAATGTGTGGGTCATTACGCACGACTTACGTGCAATGTGACCCTAGGTAACCCGCAATGGAACACGTGTTCCATGGATGGAACCGGCCATTCTTTAGATAGAACATGGAACGGGTACAGCACTTTTGGCCCTTTTTTTGCTGAAAATAGCCATTTAAGTCCCCCAAATGAGTCATTTGGAAGTGGTGTATGCCAAATATGTGACTGCTATTCTGTAGACACATGTTCAAGGTACCCTTATACCGAATTTCAGATCATTTGGTTGTAAAACCAGGGCTCAGGATCCAAAAATCCATTTTTTGGCGAAAAATGCCCCAAAAAACCTTCATAAAAATTTTTCAAATGCATGTATCAAAAAAATGAAAAAAAAAAAACGTCTGGGATATCGGCCCACTCTACCTCCATGTTAAATTTCAAGTCATTTGGCTGAATGATGGCGGAGTTGAATCCATTTATACGGAATGGCAGGAGAAGAAGCAGAAACATGAGAGAACACAATTTATATCATACCCGGGCCGCGATAACGTTCGATAACGGGTTCCGGACCGGGCCGTACGTTACGGTACGGCCCGGTCCGGAACCCGTTATCGAACGCTTCCATGGCTTCCATAAAACGATTCGAACGCGTTTCGTCCTAACCGCGTGCGCCCCTTTCGAAAATTCGAATACAGAATCCGGACGTTGGAACTGATGTTGTTGCATTTGAGGGTTTAGGGGCACCAACTTTTGGCTCATCTTGCATTGAAAGGCGCGTTTTCTTGGGTGGGTATGATATAAATAAAATACAACACGGTGTATTCCGCATCGCCCTCGGTCCCGGCCCTCCCGCGAGTCGGATCGCCCTCCGGCCTGCGGCCGTCGGGCGATCCGACCCGCGGTCGGGCCGATACCTCGGGCGATACGGAATACCCCGTGTTGTATTCTATATATATTTCATTCATACCATATGGTATGGACTGAAATATAACAATATGTTTCCTTCTGCGGATGTAAACATAAAAGAGCAAAAGGCTCTCCAGGCGACAAGAAAATCTCTTCAATCATTCAGATCTGATCCCTCTAATGTTGAGAACCGGGCCTAATAGCTCTACAGAGATGACAGGATATGATCGACCCTTTGTTCTTACTCTTCAACGATCGTTTTGACGTTTTGTAGATGTCAGAAGATCACATATATAGTATTTTTACATCAGTACGGCTTAGAGCCGCTTTCCGTTTGAATTGACGGTCAACAACATTTTCAAATAACTGCGTTGCGTTTTTCCAATTTGTATTTGTCTTACAAAAATAGGCTTATGGGAATCAACGCCCGCTTTTAGAGTTAAACTCTGAAGTTTGCCTTTTTTGGCGAATAATTTTTCTATAGGATCGAACGTATTGAAATCGGTTGAACAAGTGGGAAGAAAGGTGAACAGCAATAGGCACTTATCATTGTATAGTGTACAACCCATTATAAAATGGTGCTCATTTTCAATCATGTTTGGACAAAATGGACATAACCTTTGGTCATAATTAGTAGGTTTTGGAGGATGTATGATTCTCCGCCATCTTTTTTTGAGATGCCGACCATCGGGCATTGCGCGTAGGTCAAATGTCATGAAATTTAATCGCCCAATGGTGGCGTCATAGCAACGGAGGTCAAAAGGTCACAGGGTGACACGCTTCGTTAGCTTCGATTTCAAGACTAATTTGAATAGCTCATAACGTGGCGGCAGGTACTACGATTCGAAGAGTACAGAACCTACTCAGTGACCAGATCTGCTTCTATACCAGAACATCACCAGATTGTAACAAAGATGCCATTTGACTTAGCAAAATGGAACGGAACGTGGAAGCAAGGCAACCGTTCGGACAACTATCAACAGATTATGGAGAAACTTGGTATGTGACTTTAGAATATCAATATCAAAATGCGTTGTAAATACAAGCCTTTAGCTTTTAACTTCCCCATTTATTCATGTGCACGTAATACTAAAATTATTTTTTCTTATTCTGAGTGTGCAGCTACGTTTATCAGACCATACGACAAGCAAGTAGCGCTTGTTAGCTTTAGACCTGTTGGTAGGGGTAGGTCATGATAGGCTACCGGACACCCTTTGTGGATATATAAGTAGGCTAAAGGTGACAGCCTCACGGGAGGTAGATCTCTTTGAGTAAACGATTGTACCAACTGATCGTGGAGAGGGGTTGGAGGTAGTGATTTTTTTCTTGTGCAGTCGAGCTGAAGTTTAACATTCCGAGGAACATAATATTGCGTCTTTACCCTATTTAAATGGTCTTTGCAGAGCCTCAAAGATGTCACCGTAGTCTTGCAATACCACATAATTTTTTCACAGCAGATGTACATGTGCAATGTCACAAGTTGTCTCAAGAATGTAAAAATCTATTTAAACTTCACCTAAGACTTAAGCTCTTAAGGCACCTTTTAAATGAAACTTGGCAAACTATGTTTCATTAGCTCCATATGTTCATACTTATACAACTGCCTCAAGAAGTGAGAAGTTAAACCTTTAAATAATAGTTCACATTAGTATTTATTTTACTGTATTCTCTCTTGTTTATTCATGGCCTATACTTAGGAGCATAAACGTGCAGTAAAGGTCTTTCGTTCATTGTAAAGTCGTTAAGGTGCAGACCATAGGACAATAGAGTTGTTCTATTTAAAGCTTAGGTCAGCTGGCTTCCACAGACAAGGGGGGCGGGGTGGATATCCATTACCACAAGATTAAATACTAAAGACCTTTCAAAACAAGACCTTCCGTGGTCACCCGATAGCCCGGCACGCCGTAGCCTGGTATCCAGTCTGATCGTGGTCGGGGCCTCGCAAGAGCTCTGTCCCGCCCGCCTCACATAGGTTTCTCGGTGTGTATTTCACGAGAGATTGATTAGACCTCCACGAAACCAAATCCCCAAGCATACTGTCTCTTATTAGCGTAAAACTCCTACCGGGACGGCCTGTTGCACTGGGCGGGGGAAGCTATTAGAGCCCCCGAAGACACAACCTGCCTGAACACCCCAATACCCCCAATCACGTAAGACTGGATACCAGGCTTGGATTGCCTATGTCAATAAGCCTGCCACTAGTTCAACAATGAGTTACATGTGGGCCCAGCTTAGACGTGTAATAGGAGTCTTATCTTAAGTGAAATTCAAACAAGTGAAGGAGTGCATATTAGACAAGTGATTTTCTTTACTTTAGCCTATCGTTTGTTTTCATCGCCCCATTCTAAACACTTACAGCAGTGTGTACGAATAATGAAAGAGAAAACAATGGCAAAGGATTATGAAACGACTATGAATGACGTGGAAGTCCGAATCGTAATCTTGTTGAAAGTTACAGTTAAGGATTTTAGTGGTTTAGAATTTGTTCAGAACATGTATTTTTGTTTGTTTGTTTGTTTGTTTAGGATCTCCATTAGTGTGAATTTCACACTATTCTTCCTGGAGTCCGTAGGGAATCATCAGATAGTAATATTTGGACCATCGCACACCGGGGCATGCCCCTACTCTTTTTGAAAGGTGTGGTGGGTTCTTTAACGTGCTCGAGGTGTGGCTCTCCCCCAAGCACGGGACCTCCATTTAACGTCCTATCCGAGGGACGTCCTTAACCGAAGCTAGGTACTCATTTTCATCTGAGTAAAGTGTGTAAAAGTCGTGTAAAGTGCCTTTCCCAAGGGCACAATATCGGTAACAAGTAGGGTTCCAACCCGGTACCTCTTAGTTCTAAGCCGTGCATGCTACCGCTACGTCACACGACCCCACTTGTCATATCTTTACAGGTGTTCCCGCTGAGGGAATTCAGAAGTTCATGGAAAGCGAACTGTCGATGGACGCGACGCTTTCTGGGAACGTTCTGACGACTAAGGTGGGATTCCTGGGGAAAACTATCGAGAACTCCAACACACTGGGTCAGGAGGGGAAGGAGACAGGCGCCATGTCTAACACGATCGCGGTAAGTTGTGATTGAATGATGTATCGATGGCATTACGAATAACATCCTCATGTGAGTGTGTGTTTATGTGTGTGCATCTGTGTCTGTGTATGTACCACACACATCCATCGTCAATGTCTGTTCGCAATTAGCCTTCGGGCATGAACTTGCAATAAAGCTATGATAATTCTGTTCTTATATACGTGTGTGTGCGTGTGTGCGTGTGTGTGTGTGTGTGTGTGTATGTGTGTGTGTGCGTGTGTGTGTGTGTGTGTGCATGCAAGTGCGTGTGAATGCGTGACTGTGGCGTGTATCCGACATAGACGGAAATAAGGTATTAAATTCTGTTGTTCCTACTTCCCCCTTCTTTCAGACGGTGTGGAGTATGGAGGGAGACTACCTGATTGCGGTGTACCCTGACTTTGACGGGAAAGGTCTCGTTGTGTCACAGAAACGACGCTTTGTCGACGACAACAAAATCATGACCGTAAGTATCTTCATTGACGCTGAGTTCAAAATGCATAGCTGGAATAAAAAAACGGATAATGAACTACCTAAACTAGCCTAAAGAGCGCCCCGCTCACCGTTGCTGCTAGCCTTGTTATCAAATCTATTCTAGCCGCCGATTCTCTTTCGTCCTTTCCACAAATATAGAGGACAAAAGAATATCGGAAGCTAAAATAGGTTTTTGATAAAAAGGTAAATAGCTGCTACCTACACAGTGGACAGCAATCCCCAAGTCCTACGCGCAGTTTTCTTCTTATAATATAAACAGTTTTAGCGATGTTCATCTATTTCTTTCTTGTTTTTATTTCAGGAAATGAAAGCAGGTGATCTGGAGGGGTGGGTAGAGTACATCCGGTGTTAGTGCTCTATGACGTCACTGCCACTCCGAATCTGCGGCGGCAAATGTTTGAAGAGTTGTGATTTAGCTGCTGGATTTTTCTTTGTACAATGTACAACAATGTCATGTTGTCGTTTGTTTGTTTGTTTGTTTGTTTGTTTTATTCGGATCCACATCAGTGTTTTGACACTATTCTTCCTCGGGTTCCTTTCAATACATCATAATCAAATAAAATATTAATAGCAAAACTTGTACAAATGGTATATGGAAAATACAAAATAACAACGTAAATTAATATTTCCAAATATTAAATCATTATATTAAAACGTAAATTAAATAGGAGAGGTCAGAGGTCAACAAAGAAAACAAAATAATTTATTACAGTGCATTATAAGCCTAATGAACGTTTTTTTTAATGAATTGACATTTAGGTTAAGATGGTGGTCATGTCTTTTAGGTTAGTTTTATGTGATTTAATACGCTGTTTGAAGCTTAACAAGTCCTTGGGTTTTCGTGTGTCATTGATATTCACAAACGTTAGTGTGCTGTGTGGTATTAAAGGATTTTTTAGCAAATTTTTGCCAATTTGATTTTATTTGAATTTGTTTTTATGGTAAAAGTGTCCCGCACACCCCTCTAGACTCTACAGCTTCAAAATAGTAAAGCCTACCGTTACTAATAATACCAAGACGGCTGAGCTTCTATGCCCCTATTTCTCCGTCCACACACACATCTATCTTCCACACACTCACATTTTACGTTACACTCACTCATACTCTTTCACACACTCACATTTTACATTACACTCACTCATACTCTTCCACACACTCACATTTTACGTTACACTCACTCATACACTTCCACACACACATTTCACGTTACACTCACTCATACTCTTTCACACACACATTTTACGTTACACTCACTCATACTCTTTCACACACTCACATTTTACGTTACACTCACTCATACTCTTTCACACATTCAAATTTTACGTTACACTCACTCATACTCTTTCACACACTCACATTTTACGTTACACTCACTCATACTCTTTCACACACTCACATTTTACATTACACTCACTCATACTCTTCCACACACGTATATTTTACGTTACACTCACTCATACTCTTCCACACACGTATATTTTACGTTACACTCACTCATACTCTTTCACACACTCACATTTTACGTTACACTCACTCATACTCTTTCACATACGTATATTTTACATTACACTCACTCATACTCTTTCACACACTCACATTTTACGTTGCACTCACTCATACTCTTTCACACACTCACATTTTACGTTACACTCACTCATACTCTTTCACACACTCACATTTTACGTTACACTCACTCATACTCTTTCACACACTCACATTTTACGTTACACTCACTCATACTCTTTCACACACTCACATTTTACGTTACACTCACTCATACTCTTTCACACACTCACTCATACTCTTTCACACACTCACATTTTACGTTACACTCACTCATACTCTTTGACACACTTATATTTTACGTTCCATACACTCACATTTTACGTTCCATACACTCACATTTTACTTTCCATACACTCACATTTTACGTTCCACTCACTTCAACCCACCACACCCCTATTCTACCTTCCACACACCCCCTTAAGGCCCACCACGCCCCCTTTCTAACTTGGCCGACGCCGACTGTCAATGACTTTGATGTCTCTACAACGTACAGTTGTACTAAACAAAGGCGTGAAACCTGAGTCTGGTGCCTGTTACACAGTGTTCCATTGTTAAGCTTTGTTATGGTCTGGTAGTCTCAGGGATCCAGACGGCGTGAATATTACGCTTAGGCCACAGCAAGTAAATTCTATGGATGACATTAGCGCGAGCATTAAGTTTTGCCTGATGTTGGAAATAAAAAAGAAATTTTGTTGCCTTCTGACAGTGGTCAACATGCGGAAAATGGGCAAAGATGTCTGTTGCCATGCCGGAAGGTGGATGGCAGATAACTATGAGGATCGGAGACAAGACAAGGCTCTGATTTATTGTTTTGTTTCTTACTTTTATACATTGAAGTATATCATTCCTTTTATATGTGATGTTCACTGATTCAAAATCATTTGTACAATGATTAAAAACTTTTATTTTTTAGTGACAAATAATGTTGTAGTAGTAATAGTTGGCAGTAAACTTAGCACAATATAATTAGGGATCATTTCTTGTTTAACGAGGTTAATTATGTCAAAATTTGAAAATATTTTGACATAACACATCCTTGTGTTTCTAGGTATCGTTTCTTGTTGAACAAAAATTTGATTTTGAGTTTATGATGTCAATATTTGAAAATGTAGGAATCTTGTTTTTTGGCCCGCATGCGATATGTTTTTTTCGCCCTATCGCATTAGATTTGCGGAGTCGGCGGAGGATGTTATCCATAAAATTTACTTGCTGTGGCCTTAGTTTAATAGTACGCTAAGAATACTCTCCAGTGGCGTGCAGACACATTGAGTAAATGATTACCAGTCTTTTGTCCAAGGCCTTAATAAAGTCAACAACCCTTACACGGAGTAACTAAGCTCCGGACGGCATGTTTAAGCACCTAGAATAAAGAGAATAAAAGACGATTAAACACCACATTAGTCAATATAATGTTTGTTCTTCAATGAGTCATTCGACCTAGTGAGCGAATGCCCATATTTGGTATTTCAAGTTCTGAACCGATGTCCATATTTAGCGTCCTAACGCATGTCCATATTTGGAGCCATGAGATGTGTTGACGTTTGAGGCCAGTTTAATTCAAATACACCAAATATGTATGTAAAAAAAAGTATCAATGAATAAATTTAATTACCATATGCACTATTTCCAGTACCTGGTCGTTAGTGTTTAAATACTATTTTCCACATGTAAATTGAATTTTTTTTTGTTCAATATGATATGTTCTTGATTATCTTACTTTATTGTTTAGATATTTAATTCGCCGTGTTAACTTTATATTATCTTGTACCTATTTTGAGTTAATTTGTTTGCTTGTCCCTTAATACATTGCAAGTTAAATGTAAATGTAATAAATGTATGTAAATAAGAGATCGTAAAATTAATAGGATTTGGGAGAGTCCACTAGACAAACCTTCAGGTTTCTTGGGCTCTCCAGCATATATTTGCTTGGATATAATTTCATTTTATACTGTTACAATTTTATGTGCAAATTGACAATAAATAAATAATAAATAAACTTAACCTAGAAACAAATCTAACGTATATAACGTTACGTTCTCCATGTAACAACAAGTTTGACCCCAACAATGTTCTCTAGCTCCAGTACTCTCCAAGCAGAGTTTTGAGATTTTAGCTTATTCCTGGCCTGTTTTTAGGATTTTTCTAATAGGCATTCATTTTTGCACTGCTATCTTTTTGTTGGCGTAAAAATATTGCAGTGTAAAAAAAAGAAATCCCGATTAAAAAGCCTAAAAACACGTCTAGATTAAGCCAAAACCCAAAACCTCTGCTTGGAGAGTATAGCCCCAGGACAATGTCCATGATGTTAAATTAAAGCGGCCCTAGGTACACACGGTCACCTGCCCTTTACTTAAAGCGGTGCCGAGCCAGCGTTTTTCTCACACCTGAGCGTACCTCCACTAGACTACAACCTCCACACGATCTCTCACAACCTCCCCACAACATGCCTTTCGACGTGAACAAGTCCACTGGGAAATGGAAGCACGGAGAAAACTCGGACAACTACAAGCAGATCATGGAGAAGCTTGGTACGTGCCAGTCACGTTTTGGGTAATATTTGAGCCATGGTTGTTTTGTGTTGGACAGTAGGTGCACTTCAGATGTAGTTGTACAGGTAGGTAGGATGTATAGTAGTCCAGGTCAGGTGTAGTTGTACTACAGAAGCGTGTGGCTTGACATGTAGGTCAAGTTGGTAGGAAATCAGGTCGAGTGGTTTGAAGAGAAGGCGGCAGCGGTGTACAGCTAGCAGTTACCGTTAGCCGAATATACCGGATACAAATCCCCAGTGTATAGGGGGATGTTGTGTCGAATACTAGATTTGTAGCATAAAAAGCTAGCAAGCAGGTACAAATACTAGTAGTTTGCTACTAACATGCATTCAAAACCTGTGTAGCAACACAGGTATCAAACCAGATGTGCGAGTAAACAACTAGGGACGCCAGGATTTTTGACCCAATTTGTTTTAACCATGTTTGAGTTGCTAGGGTTTACGTAGTACTCTAACAAGGCTATCAGGGATGACAGACTCTAGCATAGCCCTTCTAGGCATATTATTTTGCATAGACAAAGATCATAAGCCAGACACACAGACACACAAACGTACCAAAAACAACACTTCATGATATATTTGGTGATGAAGTAGAGCACTTGAGGAAAGTACCCTCGACTGTGTGGTTTTGTATTACACAGACGTTTTACGTTATTTGATCACTAAAGGAGCCCGAAGAATGTTGCAAGTGTAGCTTGGGTGGGGGGTGGGGCAAAGAATTACTTTTTACGTAATTTACGTCATTTACGTAATTCATAGGAATTGTACAGAATTTAAAGCAATTTTACGGAATTCGTATGAATTTTACGAAATCCATACGATCCATTACAAGGCAGCATACGAAGTCCGTAAAATTCATCTGAATTCCGTAAAATCCCTATGAATTCCGTAAAATTCATCTGAATTCCGTAAAATTCATCTGAATTCCGTAAAATTCATCTGAATTCCGT
>NW_017803976.1:2213518-2226274 GCF_001625305.1 Branchiostoma belcheri
CAGGATGCTCCCGAAGACCAGCCGAACAGGTCGAATTCGTGGGAAGTTCGTGAATGTGTGACAGGGGCTTTAGATGAGTCTCCAAACTAATGAGATACTTGGACGAATCAAGAATTAGAATTTAAAGAGAAGATTATCGCAAATTCATGCCCGGGGGCTAATTAAAAATTTCAAACCTAAAAGAACATGAAACAGAGTAGTCTGGAACTAGAACTATGTGTAAAACTATGTCTGAAAGGTTTGACCTCTCTTCTGTAAACCATGGAAGACGTAATGTCCCACCTTTTCCAAAATTTGTGGGTTTTGGGAAGTTAAAAGAAGAATAGTATTATCTTGTAAGTTTAGAGAAATTGGGATAACTTGTAGAGGTAAATTTAAAGACTATTTCTATATTTTCTTGCTAAAGGTGTCCCGGCAGACATGATAGAGCAGGTAAAGAATGAAAAGTACGTTGTGGAGGTGACTGTGTCAGGAGACTCCGTCACCTACAAGATGACTGAGTTTGGTGAGACGTCGGTCAACACGTTTACCCTGGGAGTGGAGGGAGACGAGAAGGACTCAATGGGCACCCGCAAGGTTGGCAGATACTTCTTTAAGTTGAATGTAGTCATTCAATTTATAATTAATTCTAACTATTATTAATATTAACATTAGAGGAATATTGGCAGTTACTACGCGTATACGGCATGCAAGTAGTAGCCTGTGTTGCAGCCGATGATCATCAGAAGATTATATTTCTTACACGTTCCCACGTTTAACATCTACAGGTGACCCACACCTTGGAAGGGGACCTCCTCGTGTCCAACTACCCTAACTTTGACGGGAAGGGCATGAAAATGCGGACTGTTCGCCGCTGGATCGACGACAACACCATCCATGCTGTAAGTTAACTTTATTATATTAACACAGTACCCTAATGCAAAATCTTTAACAACATTTGTACAAGTGCATATCGTATTCCCTTTATTGCATCCTGTTATCTCTTAGTCTCAAAGTCTAGTACTATACTTAAAAGTTAGCCCGCTACCAGGCTTCAGAGGTAGATGGAATTAAAGTCATTGACCTGGACCAGACGTCTGTCACCATGGTAACTGGTGCTGTACCAACACCCTGTGGTGCAGGGTTACATTATTAGCAGTACAGAGTTGGAGAGCCTACTCACCATATGTACATACTCGTATTTGGCTTTGAGTAAGAATAAACAGTGCTGTTGTTTGTTGGGCTAGACAAGGTGAAGGTAAACATTATGCATTTGCTTATGTTTTTGTTTTTGTTGTTGTTTTTTCTTCACAGGAGTTTACGATTGGCGACAACTTGTCAGGATGGGTGGACAACGTCCGAGTGTAGCCACTCGTCGGCAAGTCGACTTTGTACGCAAAGAATGCCTCATGGCTTGTAGAATAGAACCGCGGAAAAATATGTGCCACTTCATAGCAGAGTAGAAGCATACTGAGACAATTGTTACAGTGCACGTGGCTGTCGTTTCTGCAGTTTTGTCTTACTATATACACATTGCAGTACAACCTTTGCAAAAATGCCTTTTCTTGGTCTAGACTATATAAGACCTTCACCTATATACCATTGTTGACATGGAGCTCCGTTTACTACTAGGAGACGACCGGGCAACGCTTTTCTTAGTACAGAACTGTAATAACTCATAGCTATGTTCACAATGAATCTCAGTTATTGCAATCGGAGCTGCGTATGTTTTAAAACACTGCGACAAAGGGTGAGTTTTATGCACCAAATGTGTCCATTCTTTTGCATCAGCTACTAATAAAATGTTTAAAATGGTGTGATGTGTAGTGTTCTTTATGACTGTGGGTTGAAGCGATCTAGCCGTCTGAGTGACATGTTTGAGTAGTTAGGTACAACAATACATCCTGTCCAACCGCTCTGATTTATACACCCCGTATTAGCCCCTGTAACCGGACGACGTGAACATTAGCCTGACGCTGAGAACACAAAACGCTGCTAGGCAGCAGACCGAAGAGCAAATGGTTCCTAACTCTTTGTTCCCGTGGCTACAAATATCAAGCAGCCTCTACGTCTTGTTACTATGGCCATGTTGATTTGATTATATGGATGACATCAGCGCGCGCATGAATTTTCGGCCATTTCCCAAAAAAAAGAAGTTTTCAACCATACTGTAAATCGTGCAAAACAGTTGCTAAATGAGCAAAAATATACCATAAGTTGCAAGGAAAACATTTAGAAACGATACCAATGTCGTAGAATGCCAAAATCAAATTTAATAAAGGAAAAAGGACAAAAATGTAAAGAAATGAATTCGAAGAGTAGATTATTCGCCATAACATATTCTGTGCCATTTGTTCCACCTTCTTGACCGCACGTAGATTTCATAGTGAAAGCAACTTTTTTTTTTTTGCAAAACTTTTTTTTTATTCGCACGCGCGCATCAGTTTTGAGGTTCCCAGAGGATGTCATCCATATAATCAAATCAACATGGCCTTACTATGGACGAAACGTGATGATTGAACATTGTGCTAATGGTATCCCTACTATGTAAATACCGTAACTATAGCATGTAGTACACAGATACAAGTAACAAAGACCAAATGCACCAAGAGATACTAGTAGCATGATTTTAAATCCTCGATGATCTTTACCTGCTCCCTACGCCTCTCAATCCCCGACCTGATAGAGAAGCCAACTACCACTTCCTGATTTGCTTTTGTTTTCCTTGTTTTCTTATGCTATGATATTTTCTTTGCGTTAATATTGGTTTCTTATGTTGTTCTTACTCATAATAACTTATGATTTGACTAATGGAAATTTTTTTTTGTTCAATATGATATGTTCTTGATTGTCTTACTTTATTGTTTAGATATTTAATTCGCCGTGTTAACTTTATATTATCTTGTACCTACTTTGAGTTAATTTGTTTGCTTATCCCTTAATACATTGCAAGTTAAATGTAAATGTAATAAATGTATGTAAATAAGAGATCGTAAAATTAATAGGATTTGGGAGAGTCCACTAGACAAACCTTCAGGTTTCTTGGGCTCTCCAGCATATATTTGCTTGTATATAATTTCATTTTATACTGTTACTTTTTTATGTGCAAATTGACAATAAAACAATAAAAAAACACCAACCGACCAAGGTTGACTGAAATCTGGGAGTTTCTGACCAGATTTAGGCCACACCTACCTTACAAACCGAATCAACTTTGTGTTAAACTTGAGTCAAATGTGACTGCCAACCGCGATCGAATCACTGTTGACCTCCCCCAACCACGAGGTCGAGGCAAAGTCTAATACTCGTACACCAATGTAATATTCATATACAATAGCCCTAGGCCCTACAAGGGTTCATAGTCCAAGTCTATGCAGAATCATTGGAATCCCTTCCGGTCAGCCGCCGACCCTGGGGGAGCGGAGACGTGAGGCATCCGTACGTGAACTCAGGAGGGTGATGGCGGATGGCACTCACCCTTGCCAGCAGTTCCTTGAGCCGGGTAGACGGACAACCTACCAATTACGCCGTCAGACTTCCAGCTACAAGATCCCACTTAGCCGTACAGAGAGACATAGACAATCATTTATCCCCAGATCACTCAACATCTTGCAGCAGTGAGGGACACTATAGACTTTTAAAAAATCTGAAGGACACTATAGACTTTTATAAAAAAAATTTATTGCCTCCTTGTACTTGTATCCTAAAGTTGTTCCACTCAATTATTGTCTATATTTTAATGTGTTATCGATATTTTATACAATACGTCATTAACGGATATACTTCTTTTAACACTTAATCTTTTAACGCTAAAATGTTACAATTGTTATTGTTACTATGAATGTACATGTAATTCACAACACAATTCAGGCTGTTTCAGCCTGCAATGTTGTTTTGATGAATAAAGTTCAAAGTTCAAAGTCCCAAAGCCACGTGGCAAAGGCGTTTCCACACAGTGTCACCTAGTCACACCTTCACGGCACCTGAGCTTCTTAGCGGCCTTTTTCACATTCTTTATTCCCCAACGAGCCCAGCATATATACAGGAAGATGCCTTTCGACGTGGCGAAAATGGCTGGAAAATGGAAGTATGACAGCTACTCCGACAACTATCCTCAGGTCATGGAGAAACTGGGTACGTGTCAGTTGCTTTGTCTCATAGACGTTCGTGAAATACTAGCTATGGTTATGCAATCAAGACTCGAACCCGGGACCTTGGAACAAAGAGGTCTTGGGTTTGAGTCCTGACATGCTACCGATCTTGTGCCCTTGGGAGATAGGCACTTTACACGACTTTCCTCACTTAACTCAAGTGAAAATGAGTATTGTCCTGTCCTATATTTGTACTCTGTGTTGGTGGCGGCATAAAATATGTAAATATAACTTGAGTGTGCCGTCGCCATGTTTGGTCATGAAATGTTGGAATAAAAAAAGATATTATTGTATTTTGCGAAAACAGAAATTGTTATAAAACAGCTATATCAGCTACATGTAGCATAAAGCAATTGGTAACTTAGTTTAGAATAGCAATTTGCTATTCGTTGCAATTGGACAAAGGATTGTATGTTACAAGTGAGTGGGCGAAGTACATTGACCGCTGAGACCTTCAAAGTGCACTTATAGAAACTAGGGCAAAGTGCAAACACAAACACATTCACTCACATGTACTAGGAGTATATGGTGACAGAAGTAGAGCAGACCATGAAATTGCAACATTATGTAACGCAACACCAGTCACCATGGTGACAGACATCAACAAATCATGTCATTGGTCAGGTCAGAGGTCATTGTTTGGAGAAGAAGAAGAGGAAGAAACAGAGCAAAAACAATATGTTTTCCTTCGGTAAACATAACAATAAAAAAAAAAAAAACTGTTGTCCAAAGAAGTAATTTTTCTGAAATTCTTGCAGGAGTCCCAAAAGAGGGGTTTGAAAAGTTGCGGGTGGCAGAGTTTCCGTTAGACATCTCTCTGTCAGGGGACGTGATGACGTCAAAAGTGGTGTATGACGGGAAGACTATCGAGAACACTCTGACATTAGGAGTGGAAGGCGAGGAGAATGATCTATCCGGCAAGAAGAGGAGGGTGAGAAATGGACAGAGAAAGATTTCAGATTATCTTGGAAGTTTGTCTGAGTTAATAGAAATCATTATGAAACAAGTTTGAACTGCAATTTCCAACACGAGAAATTGGACTCAAATTTTAGACTGTGCAACTTGTTTCATGTATATCATACTGAGTATCATTGTACAAAGGATAGAAGTAGAAAAGAATAACGTAAAAGTCTTAGGAACTACTAGAAAATACATTCTATATAATATAGGTCTTGAAGATTTCTTCTCCCTTTTTAAAGCAACTGGATATGAATTCACATATTAAATGATGTCAAAGAAACATTGCAACTTCTTTTGTTGAGTTTCTTCTTTTCTATAAAATATATCTAATGTCAATATCAAAGACATGTTGATGGCCTTTGAACTTGAGCGAATTTACAATTCTCTTCTTATTCTTCAGGTGACCTGGACTTTAGAGGGGGACAGTCTAGTGTCCGTGCACCCTGACCATGACGGGAAGGGACTGTCAGTTCGCACTGACCGTCAATATGTGGACGACGACACCATACGTACGGTAGGTATACTAATGAGTTCGTGTGGCACAACGTTAACTAGAAAGGTAACATTTGCTAAGCAAATGCATAATGTTTACCTTCGCATATGGTCTGCTCTGTTAATTCTTACTCAAACACATTCATATATATGGTCATACAGGAGTCTAAATCCCTCCTGATATAAAATTGCAACATCATGTACGCACCATCAGATACCATGGTGACAGACATCGGGTTGACCTTATTGGTTAGGAGAAGAAGAGAAAAACAGAGCGAAAAAATATGTTATTCTTTGGTAAACATAACGAAATAAACATTTTTGTGCAAAAGAAAGCATCCAAAATACTAGTAGTCACCAAACCATATGCTATTGGTTATATTTTTTAAATTATGTAATAGTCTAATATTACTAATGTTACTGTATAATGGAAAGTTATTGCCCAGCTTCAAAATAGTACGCATTACAGTTCTAACATCCCATACTGTTGTCAATACGTTGCACTTAATCAATTTTTGCTGTCTAAATGCTAAGGCTACACCAATTTAATTTGTTGCTTTTCGTATCGCCCTGTCCATTTTTTTTACTGATTTGCAAAAAAAAAAAAATTTCGTTCTAAACTAACTGCAAAATGCTCAATGAAAGACATATTTTGACCTCAACAGTTAAAAAAATCATTTTCTTCCTAGTTCTTAAGTTTTTCAATGTAACAATGCAATTTTGTTTCATTAAATGTTCAAAATCTATCATTTTAACTATAAACCAGCCTGGTATGTTCACTTCATGGCTTATTTATATATCAACATTTCTGTCTATCATGGGGTGCCTTGGCCTGTTTTTTGTCTTCGTCAGAAGGACTATGAAATTGTCTCGCCGCATTGTGGGTGACTGCGGTTTTAGCGGAATAACTCTTGAAGGCATTATTCGACGTCCATGATTTTTGGCAGGCAGATTACCGTTGTGGAGGCCAATGCCAAGTGCAAGTTTGGGCTTCGTGGGGGGTCCGTACGTCACTGCAGTGGACTTTTTTGTGTTTGTGGCTTGTTAGCAAAATAACTCGAGTATATTTTAAGAGATGTTCATGATTTTTGGTAGGCAACCTACCATTGTACAGGCCAAGGTCAAGTTCGAAAACGGGCCTCGTGGGGGGTCCCTATGTCGCTGCAGTGGACCTTTTGTGTTAGATATATAATGTACTACCCCCACCAACGTCTGCATTGATTCACATGGGGACAGCTGTCCCCGCATGCATCTGGTATCAATTGATTACAATTAAGGGGCTGTCCTATAAATACCGGGGCGGGGGAGGAAAAAGGTGGACATGCGTCAGGCAGGTCATTCCCTAAATTGTAAGGCCAGACCAAGTAATTTTTATGGATGACGTCCACTGCAAAAGCGCGATAAAATACATGAAGGCCAAAAAACCTGATTACTAGTAACATGCACAGATTTGGATCATACTAACTGTGGAAATACAAAGGTTAGGATGCAAATTGAATAAAAGAACATAGTGTAACAACAAACGAAAACAGCAATAAATCTCCCCCTGTTCTGATTCTTTCCTTTCATCACATCTTCTCTCATTACATTTTGCGACACTGTCGTAGAATAAAAAAAAGGAAAAAAGGAGTACAGAGATTCTAGCTTTTGTACTCTAGACCAAATTGATTTCTAGTATTAAAAAACGTTCCTTTATCTAGAACAATGTCCCTCTGACGAAGGCATGATATCTCCGACCTCTAGTTAAAATTTTATTTCACCCTGTCGCTCTTGATTTTTTCTGAAAAAATCCGAGAAACAACAAATTGAATTGGTGTGGCCTACACTACACCCGCCATATGTCTGATTATACAGACCATCAAAGCTGGAGACCTGGAGGGGTGGGCACTGATCAAGCGATGTTAGACATTGGACAGGACGTCGGCCTTTGTTACTCAGACTTCCAACCACAAGAGGCACAGCTAGATATATCTTTCTCACTGATCCTGATGTCTGTCTACGTCTTTGAGCTCGAGGGTGTGCGATATAAGAGAATCCAATAGTTACGACAGACCCAATTCATAGCCTCCACAGCATGCCAAAAAACTGGGGGTTTTGGGGGTCTTCATGGTCTTTGGGGGCTTTTATGTGCTATTTTCTGATTGCATGTAGACAACATAGCCGGCCTGGTTGAATTACCCCCGTTTTTAGAACTGGGCTGATCAGAAAACAGCTGAAGACCACTGAATCCCCAGTTCTATAGGCCTGCTACGGAGGCTACCCAATTCAGTTCTTTGAAATAAAGTATGATTAAGATGATGATGAATGTTTTATTACCTTCGCCAAGAAGGTTATGTTTTCCTGGCCGTGTGTCTGTGTGTGTGTGTCTGTGTGTGTGTCTGTCAACAGCATAACTCGAGAAAGCTTAGATGGATTATCTTGATATTTGGTAGGTGGGTAGGTCTTGATGAGACCTAGAAATGATTAGATTTTGGACCCCCTAGCGGCTTGTTATGGTACTGCAGCTAAACTTCCGGTTTTGATATCTCATGATCTAGACATGCTGGGGTGACGAAATTTGGATGGTAGGTAGCTCTCATGCTGGGGAAGAAGTGACACGAGTTTGGGCCTCCTAGCGGCTTGCTCAGGAACTGCAGGGCTATTTGTTTGAAAATATTCAAAAGAGAATAACTCAAGAACCGGTGGACGGATCTTCGTGAATTTTAGTATGTAGGTAGCTCAAGTGACGCTTGACATAATTATGTGACAATTATGCAAATCTGGATCTAATTTACATAATTAATGGGGAAATTCTATAAATCAGGTGCATTACATTATAGGACTATTCAAGCTTGTGAGATATGTAATTGAGAACGAGAGAAACACAGGCAGATACTGATTATGTAAATTAACACCTAATTTGCATAATTAATGAGAAAATGTTATAATTCCATAATGCTAACTGCCTGGAATTTCATACTTGGGGTATTTCAAAGTTAAGTGAAGGTGAACATCATTAAATATAACTTATTCAAATAAGGACCTCATTTGCATAATTTATGAGGAAATGATAGAATGGCTTTCTTTGCTAAGATAAGGCTGTCTTTTGATGGAGAATATGATCAACTATATAATACAATATTATAATACAATATTATAATATAAAAATAATACAAATGAGGATTTTATTTGCATTATCAGAAGGAATCATCTTTGTCAGTCAAAAAGATTAACATCATTTGGCGAAGGTATGAGATCGTGGGACTCTAGTTAAAATATAAATCACTCGCAGCCCGATGGCTGAATTACTGATTCAGTACAATACTATCATACTCAAAACTTGTTCTAAAATAAAACATAAACATATTGGTATCGTCATATTACAATAAAAGGTAGTAAAATTATGAATTTGTAAGGTCTAAAGTTATATAATTAACTACGATGATACGAAAATGTACGATAATTTAAAATAGCTTGGTATATACATGTACCATCGCGAAACAACTTCTAGATCTATAGAACATCACCAAGGAGGGAGAGCGGTTACCAACTTGAATGCTAGTAGATCAGGCATTTAAAAGCCCCCACTATATAGGGTCAATGTCATGATGTGAAGAAGAATGTCAAATTTCGAAATTAGGTTTCAGAAATTCATAGACAAGGGACAAAGTCTTATTTTGTGTTTTTGCGTCGATTTTTTAAGATGTTCAGAGTGAGAAAGAATATAGCTTGTTTCTAGAGCTGATGAAGTTAGAAGAACGATAGAGGCGCTTTTTGCCGCACACCCCATACAGAGAATGTATCAAGATACCCTGGAAGCCAGAACTCGTTTTCCGGGCCGCAAGAGCCCTTCGCCCGCTGGTGTAAATTACCGCTACGGGGGAGTGTAGGCCCGGGGGGGGGGGGGAGGGGGTTGGCTGGCCGGACAAACGAGTGAAGGGCCAGCCAAACTCCCCTCGGCTCTACTCCCCCGTAGCGGTAATTTAGGCATGCGGGCGAAGGGCTCTCGGCTGCCGGAGGAAAACGGCCCGATACTAGTTTGGCATCCAGGGTAGTAGCAAGAGAACATCAGAATCTTTCCTCGCAACATCTGCTTTGAAGATTACCTAATTCCTGTAGTTCCCCAACGCGGCCGACAGGTGGCCCCACGGTACACAGGTGACATGTGACATGTCAAGCAATCAGCCAATCAGACTCCTCGACTCACATCTCTGATAAAAAAAATACACCAAATGCGGTGATACTTCATCACATATTATCAATATAAGTGACCTACGCCGCCCTAGGAATGTTGGCTGAAATTTGAATAGACGTAGAGTGATTGACGGTTGCCAATGGTTACCTACGACCTAGCGGTCCTAGCCACGCCCACTCCACCTATGACCTGGTTTTGTTTGCTTCTTAACTTAAGACAGTGTTGCCGGTGTATTTACAAGACGCGTGTATACCTGATCAGCGTTCTCCTTACAAGAAGCCTTTAACGATCTTACAAGATGCCTTATGACTTAGCCAAGGAGACAGGGAACTGGAAGGGGTGCGGAAATTCCGACAACTATGGCGAGATTCTGCAGAAACTTGGTAGGTGTACTGGTAGGACCTCTGGTGGTAGGACGTCTTTAGGTAAAGCGTAAAGTGATCCGTTCCTTTTGTGTGTTTTTTTTAATGTTTGCACATTGCAATACGAGCTGTCAGTAGCATAACAGCGTTCTTTGGTAGCAAGTGCCCCGTAGTAGACTGTGGGGGTCATTGCAGGGCCAAACCAAATACTTTTAGCTTCTTCACTATATTTTTAATTATATTTTAGCGTATTTATTTGATTATATCAAATTTGGTTACGTTTAGATGCGTTTTAAAATGTATTAGTTGCCGCACAGACCAAGGCCTACTCACAATCTAACCGTTTATACTGACATAACAAGCAATTTAGTGTTAGAACGGAATAGCTACGTATACGTATAAATATAAGCATATATATAAGCATATTTCTCTCTTTCTCTTTAGTCTCCAATTGCTGTACATTTGACAATACTGTCAACACCCAAAGACGTACATAGTATTATAAAGTGTACATTATAAATTTCTCAAAAATATGTATATTTCTAATCTTGAAAGTTCATCTATGTTGGTAGAAGTCACTATGAAGCAGTTTAAACTGTAATTTCCAACACAAGAGATTTGGACCAAATTTTCGACTGTGCAACTCCGGTCCTTGAACGTCACGGAAGCTCATTCCTTGACAGGGGTTGGGGTTGTACAGTCGAAACTTACGTTAGTCCAAATCTCTTGTGTTTGAAATTACAGTTTGAACTGCTTCATAATGTACATTTCTACATTGTGTCTCTACGTGTGTCTCTACACGTGTCTCTACATGTGTCTCTACGTGTATCTCCAGAGAGAATACTCGGTGGACATGTGTCTCTACATGTTCCTCTACATGTGTCTCTACATGTGTCTCTACGTGTGTCTATGTGTATCTCTACATGTGTCTCTACATGTATCTCTACGTGTATATCTCTACATGTGTCTCTACGTGTCTCTACATGTATCTCTACATGTGTCTCTACTTGTCTCTACATGTGTCTCTACATGTGTCTCTACTTGTGTCTCTACATGTGTCTCTACATGTGTCTCTACATGTGTCTCTACATGTGTCTCTACATGTGTCTCTACGTGTGTCTCTACGTGTCTCTATGTGTATCTCTACATGTGTCTACATGTATCTCTACACGTGTCTCTACATGTGTCTCTACGTGTCTCTACATGTATCTCTACATGTGTCTCTACATGTGTCTCTACACGTGTCTCTACATGTGTCTCTATGTGTCTCTACGTGTATATCTCTACATGTGTCTCTACATGTGTCTCTACATGTGTCTCTACATGTGTCTCTACATGTTTGTTTGTTTTTATTAGATCTCCATTAGTGTTCAACTGACCACTATTCTTCCTGGAGTCCACATAAAATTCAAAATTATAACAACAGAAATGTACAGAATTCAACACAATATTAACATAAATTGAATAATTTAAAGTAATTAACATAATTAAGTAACATAAGCCGAGTTCGAATCAGCTCTACACGTGTCTCTACATGTGTCTCTACATGTGTCTCTACGTGTCTCTACGTGTATCTCTACATGTGTCTCTATATGTGTCTCTACATGTGTATCTACACCCTCTTTTACTGTAGGCGTGCCACCGGACATGGTACCGAAGATACTGGAGATAGAATACTCGGTGGAAATGACGGTTTCAGGGGACCAGTTCACCTACAAGATCACAGAGTTCGGCCAGACGTCAGTCAACACCTTCACTCTGGGCGTGGAGAGCGAAGAGCAGGACGCCTGGGGCACGAAAAGGATGGTGGGTAGAAAACACACCATTATTTCACCTGTTTTACCATTCCCATGACGCATTGCGCCTTGGGGATAAAATTTCCCAGGTTGCATATCGCCATGTGATCTGAATTATGTGTTTTTAGTTCATTACAGAAACTAAAACTTTCCTGCGCTTTGCAACCTGGGAGATTTTACCCCCCTCCCCCAGGCGCAATGCGTCATGGGAATGGGAAACTGTCATTCCCATGATTCCGTCGTATGCTGGGAGACGCAGGGCACTTCAGGGTATTTCAGGAGGCCAATGGCATTATGAAAACGAAGAGTTTATTTTTTTGCTTACATCCTTCAATAAACCCTTGATGAAAAGCCAAACCGCACATTTCAGTGAAGTCACAAAATGGTAACAAACCAAAGAGCACCTTTTTCTAGATTTAGCTTGAATAATTTGATTTACTTACAGTAGATGTACACACATTTCCGTGTATCTGTTTGAAAGAATTCCATCCAAAAGTGTGGAGACCCGAATTAAATAAAGGAAGGGCATTGCCATAAAATCGTCTGTAAGAATAAAGATAAATTTTATTTAGCACACGTCCATGCTTATTAAAGATATAGATATAGATTGATATTGCTTTTAATGTGTTTTGATATTAATGCTCTCTGCAGGTGACATACAGTATGGAAGGTGATTCGCTGGTGAACACCTATCCCAGCGTGGATGGGAAAGGACTGCACTTCCGCAGCTGTCGCCGTTTTCTGGACGACAACACCATACATACGGTAAGAGAGATAGATAGAGAGAGAGAGAGAGAGAGGAAAGAGAGAGAGAGAGAAAGGAAAGGAGAGAGAGAGAGAGA
>NW_017803976.1:2226294-2226652 GCF_001625305.1 Branchiostoma belcheri
TCCATCCAAAAGTGTGGAGACCCGAATTAAATAAAGGAAGGGCATTGCCATAAAATCGTCTGTAAGAATAAAGATAAATTTTATTTAGCACACGTCCATGCTTATTAAAGATATAGATATAGATTGATATTGCTTTTAATGTGTTTTGATATTAATGCTCTCTGCAGGTGACATACAGTATGGAAGGTGATTCGCTGGTGAACACCTATCCCAGCGTGGATGGGAAAGGACTGCACTTCCGCAGCTGTCGCCGTTTTCTGGACGACAACACCATACATACGGTAAGAGAGATAGATAGAGAGAGAGAGAGAGAGAGGAAAGAGAGAGAGAGAAGAAAGGAAGGAGAGAGAGAGAGAGA
>NW_017803976.1:2226774-2230143 GCF_001625305.1 Branchiostoma belcheri
AGAAGAGAGAGGGGGAGAGAGAGAGGAGAGGGAGAGAGACAGAGAGAGAGAGAGAGAGAACACACAAGCGCGCGCAGAGAGAGAGAGAGAAAGAGAGAGGGAGAGAGAAAGAGAGAGGGAGAGAGAGAAAGGATACATTAAAAATAACTAATTTCCTTTTGTTTCTCTTCCAAGGACCTGAAAGTTGGTGACCTTGAAGGCTGGTCGGAGGCAAAGCGAGTGTAGCCAAGTGTCTACAAGCCCTGTTCGCAACATAACATGTCAACTTTTCCACACGATGTCTGTGTTATAAGTGAACATCGAGTGTGTATTGGCAGCTGTCATTAAGAAATAAATAAAAGTTGTGGAGCAAAGTATGAGTGTGATGTGTTGTTAATGACTCGATAGAATACAGTATAGAACCAACGACAGACGAAGTTATTGTATTCAGGATACTTGTAATCTGTCATCAAATCAAAATACCGAAAATAAAAAGGAAAAACACGCATCGCGATGTCAGGATGTTTCCTTAGATATGTTAGAATGTATTGCCCACTTGGAACTTGGAACTTATAAGCTGGACTTGTGTTGCAACGATGGACTAGTAAACCATTTGGATGGGATCTTTCTTAACCCGACTATTATTAGAATAAGTGCGCATCCACTAGAGATAGGAAAAGGCCGCTATAAAAAACTACCTGTGCACGAGAGATTATGAAAATATTGCCCCAAAAATGCAGAGGAAAATGAAACACATTTTGTTAGCCAGTGTCCTCACTATGAGACCGATAGAAACAGATTATTTCAGACAGTTACCACAATTTCTCGTTCCTTTCGTCATTTAGAAGATCACCAAAAGACTACATTTTTACTAAGATCACAAAACCCACTAAGTATGCAGAATGTGGGACTATTCATTATCCACTGCCTTCAAAGAAGAAGTCGAACCCAATAATAGCTAGCGTAGTAGTAGAAGTAGAAGTTTTTCCATACAGTTGTTACCTGTCTTCTATTACTGTATTGCACTGAGAAGTATACTTGACTGTAAAAGCAATTAGCCTTCGGGCATGGTTTTGCAAATAAAGATAACATTATCTGTACAATCGTAGTAGGTAGCGCCTCTTGCCCGTTGCTGATTGGCTACATTTACTGACCATATTTGTACAGAGTACACATCGGCAATGCACACATGACCATATTTGGAGTAAAACCAAAAGTTTTCACACAACCATGTGGGGTCGTGTGGCGTAGCGGCAGCGTTCTCGACTCGGAACCAGTGGCCCCGGGTTCGAGTCCTGACATGCCACCGATCTTGTGCCCTTGGGAAAGGCACTTTACACGACTTTCCTCACTTCGCTCAGGTGTAAATGAGTATTGTACTGTCCCTGTGTTGGTGGCGGCATTATTATAAGTTGAAAAAACTTGAGTGTGCCGTCACCACGTCTTGTGATTACATGTTTCGGAATAATAAAAAAAAAAAAAAAAACAACATGAAAGAGTTGACCGATGTCGTCAGGTTGCCTCTTAGGCTACAGCAAGTAATTTCAAGTAACATCAGCGCATTACTTTTTACCTGATGTTGGAAAAAAAAAGAAATTTTGTTGCCCTCTGACAGTGGTCAACATGCCGAAAATGGGCAAAGATGTCTGTTGCCATGCCTGAAGGTGGATAGCAGATAACTGTAAAGAGAGGAGACAAGAAAAGGCTGTTTTGTTTCTTACTTTGATGCAGTGATATGTGATGTTCCCACTGAATAAGAATTATTTGTACAATGATTCAGTCAAAATTTGAAAATGTAGGAACCTTTTATTTCAGCCCGCTTTTTTTTTTCGCCCGCTCGCATTAGATTTAGAGTCTGCGGAGGATGTTATCCATAACATTTACTTGCTGTGGCCATAGGCTCACAACAGCAAACATTTGTGTTGTTTTAGAGATGGTCTTTCAGTGAGTAGACAGTGCCTGGGGTACACAAATATTACCTCTAGGCCACAGGGAGAAATTTTTATGGATGACGTCCGCGCGCATTGATTTTGGCCTATTCCCTGAAAAAAAAAGAAATTCCGCTTCCTGTAACTATGACCGAAGAGTTAAGACAGTGCTGCAAATTGCAAGATGTGATGAAAGGAGAGGAACAGACAACTGCTGTTCCACTGGTTTTCATGACGAATAAAAGACTTGTTGGTTATTACACTGTGTTCTCTCATTCAATTTGTGTCCTAACATTTGTTGTCACTTAGTATATTTCAAATCTATGCAACTTTTTTTCTGCCTTCTTGTTTTGTTTTCACAATCTCGCATTAGATTTAGGGTCTCCAGAGGACGTCATCCATAAAAATTACTTCGTGTGGCCTTACTACATGGCAAGACCCAAGATGGCAACAATAGCAATTAGGTAATGTAATTGTTTACATGTAATTGTTAACTTTTAATCGTAACATATATGTGTATTAAATATTTGCGCTGAGCGCAACGGAAGTTAGCTGTCAAATGAGTATATCTGTTTACAGGTGAGTACAATACACCCTCCACGTGTCAATATTTGGTAGAAGGAATACCCTTTCGGTCACATCACCAGGTAACCTGTCATATACACGGTGTTGAGCCAAATCCTTGAGCTGCCACATACGTGAGAGGTCAGGTGTTTAGGGCTAGGGTTAGGGGTTAGGGTTAGAGTTGGGATCATTGTTCTGGGCTTAGGGTTAGGGTTAGTACTAGAGTTAGCTCTGAGTTAGGGTTTGGGTTAGGGTTAGTACTAGAGTTAGCTCCGAGTTCGGGTTAGGGTTAGTACTAGAGTTAGCTCTGAGTTAGGGTTAGGTTAGGGTTAGTACTAGAGTTAGCTCTGAGTTAGAGTTAGGGTTAGTACTAGAGTTAGCTCTGAGTTAGGGTTAGGGTTGGTACTAGAGTTAGCTCCGAGTTTAATAGGGTTAGGGTTAGTACTTGAGTTAGCTCCGAGTTAGGGTTAGGGTTAGTACTAGAGTTAGCTCTGAATTAGGGTTAGGGTTAGAGTTACAGGGATAGAGTTGTTCAGGGCTATGGTTAGACTTACGATTGGAGTTAGGTTAGGTTTAGTCTCCCACATCACAACAACACGTCATGTATTTGGCAGGATCATGTATATGGCTTGACACGGGTCACATCACTACAGCCGCCACGCCACGTCGAGAGTTCGAGGCAGTTTTATTTTCCTTCCGCGAAAGAAAGTAGTCCGTTCCATGATTTCGGAGGCCGACACGCCTTACCTGAAAGCTTGTAGCTGAGGTCTGCAACCATTTATCTTCCTAACTTTAACTTATTGATAATGTGTAAGCTTCATTTGTTACTCCTATACATTTTTGAAGCAATGGCATACCGTGATCCTTTCAAAAATTTGACCTGAAAGCAGGTAATTTT
>NW_017803976.1:2230163-2244597 GCF_001625305.1 Branchiostoma belcheri
TTTTGGATACTGGCTGGCAAACGGATACTGTATTCCCAATTTGGTACTGTAAGGCAGCCACTGAAAGGTTTGCTTGAAGTTAAGCAGCCGCCACGCCACGTCGAGAGTTCGAGGCAGTTTTATTTTCCTTCCGCGAAAGAAAGTAGTCCGTTCCATGATTTCGGAGGCCGACACGCCTTACCTGAAAGCTTGTAGCTGAGGTCTGCAACCATTTATCTTCCTAACTTTAACTTATTGATAATGTGTAAGCTTCATTTGTTACTCCTATACATTTTTGAAGCAATGGCATACCGTGATCCTTTCAAAAATTTGACCTGAAAGCAGGTAATTTTCGTGGAAATCCCGTTCTCATTTCTAACTTGTTGTAGATTCTGATCCAACAGGAAATCTAGTGTGTATGAAAGAGCAAAGATTCTAGTTTGTGTTGATATATAACTTGTTATCGATTTCGAGGGCGACATGCAGATGCCCCCAAAACGCGCGAGGTCATGTCATAATTTTGATTCCAGAATAGAACGAGCCAGGTTTGACATTTTTAGTTATCACCTACTCTGGACAGGTCCTCGCTCCGTAGAACGTAAATTTCCATGTGGAATTATGTTAACAATGGTCTCCTGTGTATGGATTCCGAGTTTCAAGTCAATTCACAAACCCGAATTGATATAAATCTGACCATAAGATTTATGATTGACTCTCACGGCGAACCGCGCGCAGTTTTGAGACAACTTTACGTTCTATAACCCCCGGGAGTCCGGACCTCTTACTACAAAGCTTGTTGCTTGAGTTTATAACTATATATCTTCATTATTTCATTGTATCTGTGAATATTAAGCTTCCTATTTTACTCCTAGTGACTTTTTAAAACGATTGTTAACCTCTGCTCGTTTGATAATATGACCTGAAACCACTTGATTTTGGTGGAAATTCCTCCGATGTTTTTACCTTATTTCAGTTTTCACAACAAAAAGAAATCTAGTGCGTAAAATAGCCTGAAGTCTCTTCTTTCTGTCCGTATATAATTTGTTATCAATTTTGGGGACGTAATGAGCTTCCTTCGTAATCGCGCGAGGCCACCTCATCAGAGGCATCGTTTTCGTTCCAAAAACAGCGCGGGCTTCAAGCGCGTTCCACAGACCAGACGCCAGACCCGCACCGTTGGATTTTAGTAATAATACCTGCAAGAGTAAGAAAGCATTTGCTGATTCAGTTCGTACTTACGTAGTCTGTGTCTGTAGGCATCCTTTGACAATATTGAGACGGTACATCAGCACCGCAACTTGTGCTAAAACGCCGGTTGCACTAGAATCAACTAAACCAACGTTTTAGAACTTTTGGCGTAAAACGGCCGAGGATGTGACCCCGGTAGATATGAATATACAAACATTTCCAGATTTTGATCCAACAAGATTTTCACAAGAGACATAGTCGAAGATTCAACGAATCTTACTCAATAGTCATATAAGACAGAATCGAGGGCGACATGCAAATGCCCCCAATGTGAATTTCGTCGAAAATTTAGCTCAGTTCGGCACCGCCATTTTGACGATTTCACTGTTTAGCAAATATGACCAATTATCTAACAAAATACGTTATAAAACCCTCCAAAAATTGATTATGTCAAGAGTACATGGCATTCCCGTCTGGTACATGTAACGCAACGTAGGTAATAATGCCACCAACCAGGCTCAACGCAGCTGTGAAAGTCGGATGAAATTTCATCCAACTGCCGCGCGAAAAGAGTTTCCTTAGCAACGGCGTTTCTAGGGATCGCGGATCGATTCGAACTGCAAATAAAAACGGTTCGAAACGCGTTCGATTTAGTACGTGGCGTGACGGCTGACTAGGTGTCACATATACCCGGTCCCCACTTCGGTTCACCCCTGCAAGCCGTTTTACCGGTCAAGAAACCTGTCACCTGTCTCCACGATCATCTTAGAATGTCGTTTGACTTAAAGAAAATATCTGGCACTTATAAGATCACCGGGAAATCCGACAACTTTGGAGAGATCATGCAGAAACTTGGTATTCGTTTTTTATGGTTTAACGTACATGTTCAGACGTACGATCATTCAATGGAGTTGTTAGGAGTTCACCACGTAACTGAAGTCTGTATCCATATCATGTGCCACGTTTAGATATATACTACTAACTGGTATAAGCCTTGCGGATTATGCAAGTCATTCAACTTAACCCAAACCCGTGTAACCCACACGTATACGTATACTGTGTACGTATACTGTGTAACCCATACAGTATACGTTACGGTATATATAACGGCACATGATATCTCAACTTTATAATCCTAATACGTAGATACCATTGTGTATGTTCAGTTGAAAGGCAGCCTCAAGAAATGCGTTTTAGACCGACGTTTTTAAGGTGGTTATATAGAGGATATGTTTCGTCATGTGTGCTAAATAACGTCACCTAGCGGTCATTGACCTTTGACCCAGTGTACTCACACAAGACAGCTAACTATTTAAACATTAGTTAGGGAGTGGCGATTATACTACTTTTAAATTTTCGACTGTATCTTATCAGAAAACTTTTAATTAAGTGTAATTGTCAAATTCTTGTTTGGATTTACTCTCTCATTAGGCCATACCAATTTAAATTGTTGTTTCTCTGATTTGCCTAGTCCATTTTTTCTGAATTGTAACAAATAAATAGGTTCTGAATCAACGGCAAAATGCTCAATGAAAGACATATTTTGGCCCCAACGGGATAAGAAAGTCATTTTCTTCCTAGTTGTTAAAGTTTTTCAATGTAACAATGCAACTTTTTTTTATTAAAAGTTCAAAATCTATTGTTTGAATTATAAACCAGCCTGGTATGTTGACTTCATGACTCATATCGTAACATTTCCGGCCTTTACGGAGTACCTTGGCCTGTTTTTTTTCTACCTGTCGCTTCATATTTTCTCTGAAATAATCCGAGAAACAACAAATTAAATTGGTGTGGCATTACCATGAAATAAAGGTGCTAAATAAGCATAAATAGTAAACCTTCAATACCAAACATGCCAATGTTAATTTTTTCTTCTTCAGGAGTCCCACCAGAGGCCCTTGAGAAGCTCCTTGCCTCAGAGATTAAGAAAGAAGTGACAGTGTCTGGTGACACGTTTACTGACAGGACAATATTTGGTCGGGAATGTGCGAACACTCACACACTAGGACAGGAGAGTGAGGAAACAGACGCAGTGGGGAACAAGAGGAAGGTGGGTGGTACATTCACAAAACATCCAGTCTGTACACTAGGACAGGAGAGTGAGGAAACAGACGTAGTGGGGAACAAGAGGAAGGTGGGTGGTACATTCACAAAACATCCAGTCTGTACACTAGGACAGGAGAGTGAGGAAACAGACGCAGTGGGAAACAAGAGGAAGGTGGGTGGTACATTCACAAAACATCCAGTCTGTACTAGGGCTGCGGACCGGTACACTGTACCGGTCCAATACCGTAAAAATCGTTTCGGTACAGGTCCAAAATACCGGATCATGAAGTAACGAGTATATACCGAAATAGCTAGTTTACACCATGTATATGACTAAAGATAGGTAAATCCTACCACAAAGACGAAAAATTAGCACTGGAAAAGACGTAAACACCGTCGATTGATTTGAGATCCTCAGTCTCACGAGACATCGCGAGAGTGTGTCTGATCCAGGGTTGTGATTGGTCAACAAACTCAAATCAGGTCAGAGGTCAGTCATTTTCCCTTCCCTCCAACACTTTATTATTGTTTCTGTGTCATGATTAAAGAAGTGAAGAACACGTGTTAATTTGTCAAATTGTTCAGGTACAGGTACAGGTCCGGACCTGTACCTAAACCTCTGTACCAGTACCTGTACCTGTACCTGATGTTACGTTTAGGTACGCAGCCCTAGTCTGTACACTAGGACAGGAGAGTGAGGAAGCAGACGCAGTGGGAAACAAGAGGAAGGTGGGTGGTACATTCACAAAACATCCAGTCTGTACACTAGGACAGGAGAGTGAGGAAACAGACGCAGTGGGAAACAAGAGGAAGGTGGGTGGTACATTCACAAAACATCCAGTCTGTACACTAGGACAGGAGAGTGAGGAAACAGACGCAGTGGGAAACAAGAGGAAGGTGGGTGGTACATTCACAAAACATCCAGTCTGACACACTAGGACAGGAGAGTGAGGAAACAGACGCAGTGGGGAACAAGAGGAAGGTGGGTGGTACATTCACAAAACATCCAGTCTGTACACTAGGACAGGAGAGTGAGGAAACAGACGCAGCGGGGAACAAGAGGAAGGTGGGTGGTACATTCACAATACATCCAGTCTGTATTAGGCCACACTGATTTAATTTTGGCGACGTCTCAGGGAGGAGCCTAATGGTACAGTATTGTGTGCAGTTCGCAAGAATTCTAGGAATTGTACAGGAATTTTGTCCACAGGCATGGAATGTCCACAGGGATGTCTACTTGTTCTGTCTGTTGACAGTCCTACATTCCTGGAAACCCTTGGGAAAACCTGTCTGCCCCGGATGCCCTACTTTCTGTGACCCCGGGCTCGTTCACTATACACTCAGAGGGGATTGTAGGATACCAAGGCTTCCTCAAAATCATGAAATCATGACAGTGCCATGCAAACAATAACCCTAACAGCAACCACCGTCGCCATGGCAATGTATTTTTTCATTGCCAGTCTTGCTATGGATGACATTCACGAGCGCACTGAATTTCGCCTCCTCTGAGGCTCTGGTCTAGGTGCCATCCTCCGTAGCCCACGGCAGCTAGAGTTACTAACAATGTTACCAAGTAATTATGTCTACCTTCGTAGAAGTAAAACAAATTGATGTACATTTATATGAATGTGTTTGAGTAAGAATTAACATGAGAGCTGACCATGTGTGAAGGTAAACATGATGCATTTGCTTTGCAAATGTAACATTTCTAGCATAACAAGACTGGCAATGAAAACATACATTGCCATGGCGACGGTGGTTGCTGTCAGGGTTATTGTTTGCATGACACTGCCATCATTTCATGATTTTGTGGAAGACCTGGTAAGTCTAGACAGATACAGTGCACTCCTCCCCTGAGTGTATAGTGAATGAGCACCGGGGTCACAGAAAGTAGGGCCATCCGGGGCAGAGAGGTCTTCCCAAGGGTTTCCAGGAATGTGGGCATAGATGTGGGTCAGAGACATGCCTGTGGACATTCCATTCCTGTGGACAAAATTCCTGTACAATTCCTAGAATTCTTGCAAAATGCACACAATACTGTGTATTAGGCTCCTCCCTGAGACGTAGCCAAAATCTTGCATTCACTGCTGTCACCCCACAGGTGACCTATACCATGGAGGGAGACACCCTGGTGTACGTGTACCCTGACTATGACGGGAAGGGACTGGTGGTCCAACAGACACTCCGGTGGACGGACGACAAGACCATACTACATGTAAGACTGGCAAATTGTGGTAGAAATCAGTTCCTTCGAGAGAGCTAGAAGCATACTTCTCTTTTATGGTTAGGAGGATCGAAAAGTACATTCGGTGTGGATGTTGAGTTGGCTGTTTTTTATTCCTTGTTTTAAATGCTCACTTTACACAGACAATGAAATCCTTTATTATGTTTACCGAAGGAAAACATATTGTGTCTGCTACGTTTCTTCTTCCTGTTCCAAATACTGACCTCTGACCTGGCCAATGACCTGATTTGTTGACGTTTCTCACCATGGTAACTGGTGTTGGGTTACATAATGTTGCAATCTTATAGTAGGAGGGATTTATACTCCTGTCTGACCATATATATGAATGTAGGAATTAACAGAGCAGACCATATGCGAAGGTAAACATTATGCATTTGCTTTGCAAATGTTTCTAGTTTAGTTCCTTACAGTTTAATAGAACAGGAATATGCACACTTACCGAAAGCAGAACTGTTCAAACATAGTATGACATCCAATAATCACGATGTAAAAACCATGTTAAGTTGTTCATACATGTTTCAAAGGAAGATTAGATAGAGATCCTGTAGATACAGATGTAGCAAAGAATTGTTCCTTCTACCCTTGTACATGTACGTCTAACTAAGTGCATTTGACCCATGTAGGGCGTGAATATGCAATTACGTTCATTGTTATTCCAGGTCAGAGTCCCTGTCAATAACTACATAAAGGTTGTCCTTGTCACTCCGTTAAATGACAATGCATTGTCATTTATTGTTCTTCAAGGGATACAAGGTTGGAGATCAAGAAGGGTGGACCGAGGCTCAAAAAATCTAAATTATTGACCCTGGCGTTGTATAATTGGCCATATTGAAGACCAATTAGGCCATGTTGATTTGATTATATGGATGACATCCTCTAAGAACCCCAAAACTGATGCGAGCGTACGAATAAAAAAAGGTTTGTCAAAGTTTGGCAAAAAACAAGTTGCTTTCATCATGAAATCTACGTGGTCATGAAGGTTGAACAAATGACACAGAATATGGTATGGCGAATAATATAGTCTTTAAATTCATTTCTTTACAATTTACGTCTTTTTTGCTTGCTTTTTTGCATTCTTGGACATTGGTATAGCTTTCCAATATTTTCTTGGAAACTTACGGTATATATTTGCTAATTTTACAACAGTTTTGTACGATTTACAGTATGGTTGAAAGCTTTTTTTTTTGGAAACGGACAAAAATTCATGCGCGCGCGGATGTCATCCATATAATCAAATCAACATGGCCTTACTTACATGAAGACCACTGGCTATGCAAATACTGCACAGCCCCGTATCTACCTTGTATAAGCCACGTGTACAGTTCAATACAAATCAGCTTGCCATTCACTCACTGTCAAGCACACATTGAGAACCTAGCAATGAGGTAATGTGTTTGCAGAGTAGTTGAGTGGTTACATTAAACTTTGAAAAGGGTCAAGGAACATATATAGATTGGTAAATTCAGCATGAGAGTTACAAGCTTGATATCATAAAAATATACTTTATTCGCATGTAATCATGTAGACCAACACAGTGCTTCTTTTGGATACGTTTTACATCGCACATGAATTTCATTTTGTTATGGAATGTACCAAATATGATGTTATACGTGACAAGCTATTTACATTTCTCGAATTAAGTACAATAGATTTCAGGAGTCTCGATGTTGGAGACAGTGAATATATCTTTACATGTAAAGGTCCCCAAAACTTAAAAATTGGAAGATATGTAAAGGAATACTTTGTTATTAGAAAAAATTCCGAAACTTGTGATTATCCCACTCGATTGTAACACTTTATCATAGACTTGTGCTATCCCTTATTATTTGAATAATTATGATACAGATTTGTTAGGTTTTATTCCACATTAGGTCTTGTTCAACACACTTACTTTTATTGTTTGTTACTCTCTTTATGTAGTTTGCCATACATTGTACCATGTGAAATTGTCGTGCAATAAAGTTCTTCCTTCCTTCATGTACGTTTTGACAGAGTAGTTGTACTGAATGTCCTTGAAGTTATTATTGAGAATATATGGTAGACTTTGCTCCACGAATGAGTCATGTCTATTGATTGCGTGTGTGAGATGAAAAAGATAAGTTAAACTTTGGGTCACGTATGAATCAATAGTATCATAAGTGTTGCGATTTTCCAAATATGATCATTTTGGGTATTACAGAGTTAGAAGAATTAGTATTGTATAGATTTCATGTGTGAAAGAGGTGCAAATATGCCACGGTATGGTACTACAATAGTAACAATGTAATGGTAACAGTAGACTAACTGTTAACAGCATTACACTATAGGTCAGGCAAATATTTGCATGGAACGTAGCAACAGCCGGTTGTCAAACAGCCAAATGTGCCTACACATGTCGTACAACCTGGCTACATAGCCATATATGGTGTTGACCGTGTGTACTTTACCTTCCACGCCACCAGTCGACCTTTTATATAACTTGTCGTACAGCGGTTCCTCCCACTTTAACTCGGACTTCTAGCAGGTGACGCTCTCGTCTGGTCTTTTCCTCTCACCCGAGAAAAATCGTCCAAAATGCCGTTTGACTTGGCTAAAGGTACCGGTACCTGGAAGGGAACCAAGCGCTCCGACAACTATGGAGAGATCATGACCAAAATGGGTATTTGATACTTTTTTTTGTCACAAAATGATTTAGAGAATTTGAAGTACTAACTAGTGTATCTTCCAAAAGAGACCAGCAAGTTTATTCTTGTGCCAACCCCAAAATTGAACACGTAGAGAATTTTTGTACCTATGTGGTAGCGACTTTATTCGTTTACAAGAGCCTTACGTTAGTTAACATTGAAGAAAGACTTCAAAATGCTTTAGAGAACTTGAAGTACTAACTAGCGTATCTTTCAGACCAGCAAGGTTATCCTTTTGCAGACCCCAAAGTTGAACACGTAGAGAATTTTGTAGCTATGTGGTAGCGACGTTATTCGTTTACAAGAGCCTCTACATTGGTTAACATTGAAGATATACTTTCATGTAAATATGTGTCTAGATGATTGTGTGATGTTGGCTATCTGCTCATAGATAATAATTATAATGATTATGGTATTTTAGGTCTTCGTTAAAAACAATTAAGTTACAGACGTAGCCATCGAAAGGTTTTGTCCTTGGTAAGATTTTTTCAAGGTGATTGAAGGTCACTGCACCACAGCTACACGCCCCCCACTGGCGAACTTCGATCCACGCGGAGTCGAGTTACTTATTAGCAAGGAGAGATGATTAATCGATATCGACCGTTTTCTACGATACAGACTGAGACAGACGGTGCTTTAAATCGGAGTATTGTGAAACGTAGAGGGTACGGACAAATGTTAGCTTGAAAGTTCATCTGTGTTAGTAGAAGTCATTACGAAAAAAGGCTTGAACTATAATTTCCGACACACGAAATTGGACAAATTTTCAGTATTTTCAAAGAATAGGGCCGCCCAACTCACCTCGGGCCCAACTCCGTAGCGGTAATTTTGATAAGCGGGCGAAGGTCTCTTGGTTGCCGAAGGAAAACGGCTAACGACCCGATACTAGTCTGACTCCCAGGGGACTCGGTGAGCAGTTGATGATAAGTTGCAGAAATTTAAATTTATTCCTCTCCCCCCACCATCTCTGTGGGTTTGCTTCACATAAAATGTTTTTCAATGCAAAAAAAAATTATGATTTGACAAATGCTTTATTCTTGATCTCAGGAATCCCGGCCGAGGCTCAGGCGATGATGAAAGATGCAGAGTTCCCGCTTGAGATCACAGTGTCCGGGAACAGCTTCACCAGTAAGGGCACCCTGCTGGGCAAGACCGCTGAGAACACCTTCACTCTCGGACAGGAGTGTGACGAGACCGACCCAACCGGGAAAAAGAGGAAGGTACGTGGAAGAGGAATTGATGATTTTCACACTTCCCATAATGCCTATTAGTAAGTGCTGGTCACGGCGCCATGACAGTTCCAAGTGCATCATGGGTAAGTCACTATCGAAGCAACCACAACCTAACGCTAAAATTCAACTGGATATTCATCATTTTGAAGACTGTGACCTACATTAGGCTTGTAAACAACTTGCCTACATATGTGACCAAGACTAATAACTTTGCCAAACTAAAGAAAAACTACTGGATATCTACTGAAATGGCACCATGTTACTTCTGTTTGGAGTCTATCCGCTTCTTACGTTATATCCGTGACCAGCACTAGGCATTATGGGTAGTGTGAAAATGATGTATGTCGTTTAAATCATCACTGGTTTTGAGAAGATAGAGCTATCTTACTGTGAGTTTCTGTCACATCATAGAAAACCATTATAGTCCTTCAGCTGTAATACAACAGGACGTTGCAAAAAGAGTCAATTTTTTCAAAGTCTTGAACGTGGACCACAATGCATCAGGATATAGACCATAATGCATCAGTGCATAGACCACAATGCATCAGGACTGCACATGCGCACTCAGATCTTTGAGATGGCTTATTCTCAGTATGCCTAGCTTGGAAATCTACAGTGTCACGCTAACTGTAAATAACATGACAGTTTGTTTTGGGAACCCACATTACATTCAATTTGTCTTGTATGCCCTCAATATGTCCGTAACATAATATGCTTTGGGTCCCTTCTATTCTACGACTTCAGGGGTGACAGAGTATACAGTGCAATTTTGCGGAATACAGTGCAATTTTACTAGTGACGTTGAATCACGTGACTTGGACCCTGCTTTCCTTGAGTTTCAAGATGGCGGATGCCGCTGACTCACATATTTCTGTCTTTTTCGAGCGAATACGAAACTAGAGTTCCACGATCTCATACCTTCGCCAAATGATGTTAGCCTTTATAACTAAGAAATTATAGATTAATCCCCCTGATTGTGCAAATAGGATCCTATATTGCATCAATTATATCAGTTGATCATATTCTACACCAAAATACAGTCTTATCTTATCAAAGAATGCCAGTATAGCATTTCCTTATAAATTATGCAAATGAGTCCTTATTTGAATAAGTTATGTTTAATTATGTTCACCATCACATAACATTCAAATATCCAAAGTATGAAATTCCAGGCAGTTACCACTATGTAATCATAAAATTTTCTCATTAATTATGCAAATTAAGTCCTCATTTGCATAATATATATCTGCCTGTATTTCTGCCGTTCTTAGTACATATGTCACAAGCTTGAATAATCCTATCATGGAATGCAGCTGATTTATAAAATTTCCTCATTAATTATGCAAATTACATTAATATTTGCATAATTGTAATATTATTATGTCAAGCATTACTTCAGCTACCTACATGCCAAAATTCATGACGATCCATCAATCGGTTCATGAGTTATCCGCCTTTAAACATTTACAACTAACGCCCCTGCAGTTCCAGTGCAAGCAGCTAGGGGGCTCACACTCATGTCACTTTATTCCCAGCACAAGGGCTATCTACCATTTAAATTTCATGACCCTAGCATGTCCAGATCACGAGATATCAAAACCGGAAGTTCAGCTGCAGTACCATAACAAGCCGCTAGGAGGCCAAAAATCTAATCAGTTCCACGTCTCATGAAGACCTACCCACTTACCAAGTATCAAGACAATCCATCTTAGCCTTTTTGAGTCATCGTGCTCACACACACACACACACACACACACACACACACACACACAGAGAGAGAGAGAGACACGAACGCCTACGAAAACATAACCTTCTTGGCGAAGGTAATGATCCCTGTGTTGTAACATGCCCTGTGTGTATACGTAGTATGTAGTGATTTGACTAAGGGTCTATCTACGAGAACGGTCCGAATTCGCTCGAAAAACACAGAAAGATGTGTGTACGCTCCGTCAGCGGCGTCACTGGAAAGCCGGGCCTAGGTTACGTCATTCAACGTCATTAGTAAACTTGCACTGTATTCCGTGAAATTGCACTATATGCTAATACGATTGCACTGTATTCCATAAAATTGCACTGTATAGTAGTAAACTTGCACTGTATTCCGTAAAATTGCACTGTTTACTCTGGCATCCCTGGACTTGTAAAGTTCAATTCTTCCTCTCACCCTACAGGTGACCTACACCATGGAAGGAGACACCCTGGTCTCCGTGCACCCGAACCATGACGGGAACGGTCTGGTGGTCCGGCAGACACGCCGCTGGCTGGACGACAAGACCATCCGTACGGTAAGACATCTAGAAACAAGACTGGCAATGAAAACACACATTGCCATGGCGACCGTGGTTGCTTTTAGGGTTATTGTTTGCACGGCACTGCCATGATTTTATGGTTTTGAGGAAGCCTTGGTACCCTACCCCCCCCCCCCCCCCTCCCTGAGTGTATAGTGAACGAGCCACGGGGTCACAGAAAGTAGGGCATCCGGGGCAGAGAGGTTTTCCAAAGGGTTTCCAGGAATGCGGGCATGTCAACAAACAGAGCATTCCTGTGGACATTCCATGCCTGTGGACAAAATTCCTGTACAATTTCTAGAATTCTTGCAAACTGCACACAATACTGTACCATTAGGCTCCTCCATGAGACGTCGCCAAAAACATCTATGTAAAGGTTTCTAGTTAGTCAACATGTTGCTATTACTGATACAACAATTATCTTATTGGGGACCTGCTAGGTTTTGAAGCTGCTGTAAACTGATGGTTTGACCAAGGAAATATAAGCTCCTTTGTTTGACGATATTCTAGTACATCTATGTTCAAGAGGTTCTTCGTTCCTATGTATTATGTATTGTCTTATGTGTCGGTGGCAGCATGAATATAAGTGTGTAACTAACCATGGTGAGTGTGCCCTCACCATGTTTTATCAATATGTTTCAATAAAAGAAATAATTTGATGGTTGACCTGGAATAACGTAATGTTGTTCTTGTTCTTGTTGCTCCAGGAATACAAGGTCGGTGATCTGGAGGGATTCACTGAGATGCAGAAGATCTAGATCTCGGGATCACTGTGTTCCACCGTGATCCACTGTGATCCACTTTGATCCACTGGGTTCCAATGTGATCCACTGTGATCCATTGTGATCCACTGGGTTCCATTGTGATCCACTGTGATCCACTGTGATCCACTGGGTTCCACTGGATTTCATTGTGATCCACTGTGATCCACTGTGTTTCACTGTGATCCACTGGGTTCCATTGTGACCACTGTGATCCACTGGGTTCCATTGGGATCCACTGTGATCCACTGGGTTCCACTGGGTTCCACTGTGATCCACTGTGATCCACTGGGTTCCATTGTGATCCACTGCGATCCACTGGGTTCCACTGTGACCCACTGTGATCCACTGTGATCCACTGTGATCCACTGTGATACACTGTGATCCACTGTTCTGTGGACATGCCGCACTTCTCTTTCTTCTTGCACCACTTTCACATCCCGACAGTTTTGTTGCCACCATATTAAAGAATTGAGAAAAAAGCAACAACATTGTATTGTCTCTTATTAATTGTAGTCAACTGTGTATGATAGATTTGCTACCTGGACAGCAACGAACATAAATAGATAAAGCTGTTTAGTCTTTTTCAACTGGATAATTGAAATTTTAATGTGTAAACGTTTCAGCTAGTATCCACTAGCTTTCATCAGTACAAAGTGAGGAAATTTCCGGTACAAGAATTAAGTTCTAAATAAACAAAAACAATCCATGTTCTAAAGAAGGTTCTAAATAAACAAAAGGTAACTGACACATTCTAAGAAACAACGAACATAAATTCGTATTCGGCCCAATCCTAATCCTAACTACTGATCTTCTCAATTACTTATCTTGGTAGGGAGCTCTTAAAGTACCATACCAGTGGAGTCACAGTTAGGCTATGTTGATTAAAACAGATATTATAGCATCACTGAAACAACTTCAAAAATTAAGTTTTTAGTTATTAAATAAAATAAAATAAAATAAAGGTATAAATAAAATACAACATTGCATCAAAGTAAAAGACAAAACATTAAATCAGAGCCTAAATCAGATCATATTCATCTGCCATCCACTTTCCAGCATGGCAACAGACACCCTTGCCCATTTTTGGTATGTTGACCACTGTCAGAAGGCAACAATTTTTAGTTCAAAATCAGGTGATAAAATCCATAAAATTAACGCAGTGTGGCCTTAGCACAAACTTGAAGTTCAGAATAAAACTAGAAAGGCCAATATTTGCTTTGGAGCAAATACAGCGATGGGTTCACCACATTTTACCACATGGCAGGGAAAGAATCAGAAACACAAGGGAAAACAATGATTTACATTGATATAACTATAATATGAAGTAACATACAACTAGAACAACAGTTGGATAGCTATTCCCTACTTTATTGGTTAGGATTTTTAATTGCATAATGCAAACTGTTGATTTTCAAAATAAAAAAAAACGTTCATGCCCCGCATTCCAATGCTGGAGCAGAAAAGCTTGAAATACCTACCAAAACACTTGAATAAAGACATACTGTCAGTATGGAAATGCTCAGTGTGCAGGTGTTAATCAAGTTTTTTTAGTTCAAAATCAGGTGATAAAATCCATAAAATTAACGCAGTGTGGCCTTAGCACAAACTTGAAGTTCAGAATAAAACTAGAAAGGCCAATATTTGCTTTGGAGCAAATACAGCGATGGGTTCACCACATTTTACCACATGGCAGGGAAAGAATCAGAAACACAAGGGAAAACAATGATTTACATTGATATAACTATAATATGAAGTAACATACAACTAGAACAACAGTTGGATAGCTATTCCCTACTTTATTGGTTAGGTATTTTTAATTGCATAATGCAAACTGTTGATTTTCAAAAATAAAAAAAAAACGTTACATGCCCCGCATTCCAATGCTGGAGCAGAAAAGCTTGAAATACCTACCAAAACACTTGAATAAAGACATACTGTCAGTATGGAAATACTCTGTGCAGGTGTTAATCAAGTTAAATCCCAACAGCCAATCAGCAAGAAATGCTCTGTGCAGGTGGAAATGCTCAGT
>NW_017803976.1:2244617-2303258 GCF_001625305.1 Branchiostoma belcheri
GACATACTGTCAGTATGGAATACAGTGTGCAGGTGTTAATCAAGTTAAATTCCAACAGCCAATCAGCAAGAAGTATAGAGGAAAGCTGCATGCCTATTGGTTGATGCCCTGCATTCCATTGTGATGACTCATGCCCAGACGTGGTAAACATGGCACACTAACACAGTAATACATTAGCTATAATACAGCCAAAAAACTCAAATAAAACCATTCTAAAAGCCTGTATCACAAACATTTAAAAAACGCCTAGGGGTATTTGCCCACTGTACCTCCATACCAAATTTCAGGACCTTAGGCCCTAAAATGAAGAAGCTGAATCCATTTAAAAAATGGCAGGAGGAGGAGGAGGAGGAGAAGAAACATCAGAAAAAGCAATATGGTTTCACCACACCACGAAGTGGTGTGGTGAACCCATAAATATCAGTATTCCAACTGACCTGTTCTGAACTCTCCTGTATCTGTGTATACAATCATCAATCATCAGACTACCATGTCTTACGGGGATAAGGATGAACCACTAGAGTTAACACCATAATTGCGTACAGCTGACCAGCCGTCAGAACTGATCGCCCTTCTCATGTGTTTTTCAAGGCTGTGATGTAAGGAGTGACCTAAAGTAAGGTCAAAATGTACTGCACACGATAAATCATAGAAGAAAGCAATATGAGCTCAGTTTATTAATTGAAGTTAGGAAATCATGCAATTAATTGCTTAATATTAGTTACAAACATATACATATTCATGTTTACCTTCGCAGAAGGAAAACATATTGTTTTTAATTTTGCTCTGTTTCTTCTTTCTCTTTTTCTCCAAACAAATTGTGGTTGCTGACCTGAACCAGACGTCTGTCACCATGGTGATGGGTTACATCATGTTGCAATTTTATAGCAGGAGGGGTTTAGACTCAGAAGATCACAGAATGAAGCAATATGAGCCGGTTATCTATGACAATGACAATCAGTCAATGTCAACTTAAGTGCATATTCACGCCCTACATGGGCCAAATGCACTAAGTGAGATAACTTGGGTAAAGGTATAGAAGAAACAAGTGTTACATTTCTGTGCTACGTCTCTATCTACAGGATCTCGTCTCTCTTTTTGAAACATGTATGGACAAATTTACATAGTTTTTCATTTACATCGTAGTTCTTGGATGTCATAATATGTTTGAACAATTCTATTTTCGGTAAGAATGTATATTTCTTTTCTAACTGTAAGGAACTAATAAAGGATTTCCGGATGTCAGTGTATAGCAAGCATTCTAAGATAAATTGTACTTCATCCTCTACTCAGTTATTGTTATCATGAAAGTTCATCTGTGTTGGTAGTAATAGTTAAATGTCAAACTTTATTCCAACACAAGCTTTACACAGAGATCAAATTTTCAACGACCACTGTCGCCTTCATCAGGAAAACTAACGACCAATCACTTCAAAACATAATCTCGCGAGATTTCCGGTTACAGACACGTGATCTTATTCACACGAGACTTTACGGATACGTGACGTAAGCAATTGAAAAAAAGTGCCAGGGAGTTTATATCGTCCACCGTCTCTGTTAAGTGATGGCTGAAGTGCTCTGATATATATGGCGCAGTCCTGTTCAGTGTCCAAAATTCTAACTTATGATGATGAAATCTGTTGTTTATTGAAGATGCAACAATCAGTTCTGCACAGTGAATCAAAGATATGTTTTGCTATCTGGTCATCGGTGTGTACAGGTATGCGAAAACTAGAAAGGTAACATTTGAAAAGCAAATACATAATGTTTACCTTCATTTGGTCTAGCCTAAAAAGTACTCCTCTATTTATTTTTACTCAAATACATTCATATAGTATACGGTGAGCAGCGTCTCCAGCTCTGTCCTGCTACAAAATGTAACCCAACACCACAGGGTGTCTGCTACAGCACCAGTTACCATGGTGACAGACGTCTGGTCCAGGTCATCAACTTCTGCGAATGAACGTTACAATCTCTTTGCGGACTGAGTTGACCTTCTAGTCTGTTAAGCAAGTGCAAATTTGACCAGACGTTCCTTTCATCACTGAACACTATTTACAGAAGAAGAACTTTATTGCGTAACAGTTGTAGCAGGTACAACGTATAGCAAAACACATACATACATACATACATAGTAGGTGATGCTAACAGTATCTAATACATGTAGTTGTAATAGATGGTATTTCTAACCGTTCTAAGAATCGGATCTACTTTCATATGCAATGTACAACAATGAACATGTACTAATTAAACTAATCTAACTCCATTATTAGTAATAATATGTACATGTATAATATTGTGTCAGGAACGTATTGCATTTTCTCGTTTTGTCAGCGAACTGTGTATGAATTGGCCTACATATGCGGATATACTGACAGGGCATGATAAAAGCATATTGAACACATCTGTCTTTGTATGGGGTAGTGTTATATCTGTCTTACATGCAATATATTGTAACAATTTTTGTCGGTCTTCATCATAAGTTGGACAATCTATAATAAAATGTAATTTTGAAATGTAATAATGTAATCGTCTTCAAAACGCTTTTATGGCATGTGGGACACAGTCTCTCATTGGCTGGAGTGTCACAGTGGCGACCTTTTTCAATTTGCAAACAGTGGGCGCTAATCCTAAGTTTGGTTATGCTATTTCTGAATGATTTGTTTTGGATTGATAATAGATAGTTTTCTAGACATGTCTACTACCCTTACAGCATGCGAGGGTTATGCAAAATATGAACACCCTTTCGAATTCTGTCTCAAATCCATTAGCTACAATTTGACAGGAAAGAAACTGCATATACATTGTGCGAAATTCTCCACTGTGAAAGTGTTACGAAATGAAAGAGGCTTATTTAGTTATACAATCCTTCTTTTCAAACGTTGGTGCATGGCCATTGTCAGCATCCAGACTGCCGTAAATACAATATATCAACCTTTATGTATTTATCTATTCATTACAATTCACCACGTGTACATGGAAGGCATGGTGGAACATGTGCACCTAACTGCACCTTTTCAAAGTCACCATGCCGACAAATAAATAGACAATGTGCATAAAAAATAATAAAAAAAAACAGTAATAAACCTGTATTTTGATCTAGTGAGAAGTACGGCCACATGAAGCACTACAAAGGGCGTGTGGACTTACTAGCATCTGAGGGCACTATCTCAACCTACCATGATCATTCCTATGGCCACAGCAAGTGATTTGTATGGATGACATCAGCACACGCATTGACCTTTACCTGATTTTTTGGGGGAAAACAAGAAATGTTGTCGCCTTCTGACAATGGTGAAAGTGCCAACAATGGGGCAAAGATGTCTGTTGCCATGCTAGAACGTGGAAGTATGAAGAGAGGAGACAAGATCTCTGATTTATTGTTTTGTCTTTAACTTTGATGCAGTAATACATTTCATTCCTTTTATATGTGATGTTTCAAATGAATCATAAATCATTTTTCCAATGATTGAAAACTTTTATTTCTGAAAGTTGTTTCAGTGACAAATGGGTATTAACGTTGCAATCTTTGGCAGTAAACTAGGAATCGTTTCTTGTTTAACAAGGTTTATGATGTCAAAATTTGATGATCTTTTTGGCCCGCCATTTTTTCGCCCTATCGCATTAGGTTTTGAGTCTGCGGAGGATGTCATCCATGAAAAATTCAATACTCAACACCCTTATTCTTCCACTGCTCTACTATGTTGTTTGTTTAGCAAGTTGTGAAATATTTAATGAATGCAGGTTTCAAAACAATAAACCACAGGCTTGCAATGAGTTGAAAGCATTTTCCTTTTAAGATTCACACAGTTATGTTTTTCACTAATTGCGTTGTCTCATCCAGTAACTGTAAGGCCATGTTGATTTGATTATATGGATGACATCCGCGCGCGCATGAATTTTCGGCCGTTTCCAAAAAAAAAGTTTTCAACCATACTGTAAATCGTACAAAACAGTTGCAAAATGAGCAAAAATATACCATAAGTTACAAAAAAAATTAATAAAAACTATACCAATGTCGTAGAATGCCAAAATAAAACGACAAAAGACGAAATCGTACAGAAATAAACTTGAAGACTAGATTATTCGCCAAACCATATTCTGTGCCATTTGCTCAACCCTCATGACCACGTAGATTTCATAATGAAAAGAACTTTTTTTTGCAAAACTTTTTTTTATTCGCACGCGCGCATCAGTTTTGGGGCTCCTGGAAGATGTCATCCATATAATCAAATCAACATGGTCTAATGACAATTCTAATCTCTACTGAATGAAGTCGCACTATGTGGCATGGTGTCGTCTGAATTTTGACCTTCACAGTGATAGGAAATAACCTTGTGCTATTATTATTACGTATTATGGCTTCACCACAGTGTGGTGAAACATATTGTTTTCTCTTATGTTTCTCCTCCTCCTCCTGTCATGTCAATAGATTCAAGTGTTCCCATTTTTCAGCCAAATGGGAACAATTCAGGACGGGGTGAATTAGGAAAAGTCCATTTGTGTGGGAGGGGACTGGTTCCTTTTTGGTACGGGGATGTGGTGAAGCCATCTGCTGCATTTGCGCCTAAGCAAATGTCGACCTTTCTAGTTTCTTTTTATTTTAGTTTATTCTTTGTTTCAGCACAAAGGCCCATTTAAAAAAAAGGGCACAATAACAAAATTAATGTACAAATACACATAAACAAATTACAAACATGCATGTTGGTTTTGTAACCCTGGCATAAGTAGTTTGTATTTTTAATCACACGTTTGCAGTATCTCATTTTCTACGGATATCCAATGTTGCACAACAAGTGGTAAAGGTCATCTGCGACACCTAGCGTCTCCAAATGGAACGCCAGCTGATTAGCAAAATACAATAGCGACTTATCCCCTGCAGTGTTTATGTCTCCAAAATAAGGCCATGCTGATTTGATGATATTGATGACATCCGCGCGGGCATGGATTTTCGGCCGTTTCCAAAAAAAGAAAGTTTTCAACCATACTGTAAATGGTACTGCAAGATGAGCAGATATATACCGTACGTTGCAAAAAAAAAACACTTAACGATACCAATGTCGTAGAATGCCAAAATCAAACAAAAAAGACGAAAATGTAAAGAAATGAATTTGAAGAGTAGATCATTCCCTAAACCATATTCTGTGTCATTTGTTCAACTTTCATGACCACTTAGATTTCATAATTAAGTAACTTTTCATTTTTTGCAAATCTTTTTTTATTCGCACGCCCGCATCAGTTTTGGGGTTCCCATATATGTCATGTCATCCATATAATCAATAAGGCCTAATGTGGAAGCCGTCTCACATAAACAGGCAGACATTACTGCGACTATGGTCCAGGAATAATTATGTTTCGCAGAGGGAAAACATATTGTTTTGCTCTGTTTCTTCTTCTTCCTCTTCTTCTTCTAAAAGATAAAGTCAATGACCAGGACCAGACGTCTGTCACCATGGCAACTGGTGTTGGGTTACATAATATTGCACTAGCAGTAATTTGTTAAGCTGGACCATGTGAAGATATGCAAATGTGACCTTTCTAGTTGGTACATCTGTACTGTCGTAACTGTCATGCATATGTCTACAGCATCAGAAAAAAAGATTTGGTAAAGAGAACATTCGTGCGTACATTGTAATTGCAAAATCCATAACGCTAGCTTAGATAGTCTGCATAGCAGTACATAGTAACTCTACAAAACTCTACCACATTCTTACTTTGAATTTTGTATTCGGTTTCAAAGAGAAAACAAGTAAAATCTAAGATTTTATACCTCCGGCCTTTTTATTGTATATTTTTATATAGGGTTTTAAACAAAGAATTTATCGAGACCGGACACCCCTCTGTGTGAGGGGTCATATACGTGGACCAGACGAAGAATAGCTTAAACACGCCAAAGGTAAACGGTCGCGACCATTTTCACACTCAAAGGGGTGTTCTGGGCCACCAAAAGGCACCATTTGCACGCCCGAAAACACATATACAATAAAAACAAAAGAACGTGCATAATCTACAGCCCAATAGCAAAACATACCCCGAGTCCCAAAAGAATCCGTCCACCCAAACGCGAGAAACAGCTGCGAACATGAAAATCTAAATCTCCCACAAAACCCTTCCGCGGAAGGATGTCTCAATGATGTAACAATGACGAAGATGCATATTTTGTTCACTTGAAAAATAACAAAGACCATTTGACGTTTCCAATTTCCTTACTTCCCTAATATATGGACGGTGGCGCCTGATTGAGGAAGATAAGCATTGCTTAGATTATTATTGGATTAATTAGTTTAATTAGGGACGGCCACGATGACAGAATCCTCAAACAGGTATTAGGGGGAAATGGAATGAGATCATGCATACGATTTAGAGCTCAGTTTATTAATTGACGTTAGGAAATCATGCAGTTAATTGCTTTATATTAGTTACATACATACATATTCATGTTTACTTTCGCAGACGGAAAACATATTGTTTTTGCTCTGTTTATTATTCTCAAAAATATGATTACTGACCTGAACCAAGCGTCTGTCACCATGGTGTTGGGTTACATCATGTTGCAATTTCATAGCAGGAGGGATTTAGACTCCTGTCACCATATATATCAATGTGCTTGAGTAAGAATCAACAGAGCAGACTATATGCGAAGGTAAACATTATTCATTTACTTTGCAAATGTTACCTTTCTAGTTTTGAGTATGTTCCATAGCTGACTATATAAACTGGTGTCTGCATCTTCCCAATTAGGCCATGTTGATTTGATTATATGGATGACATCCTCTGGGAACCCCAAAATTGATGCGAGCATGCGAATAAAAAAGTTTGGCAAAAAAATTTGCTTTCAACATATATTCTACGTGGTCATAAAGGTTGAAAAAATGATACAGAGTATGGTATGACGAATAATTTACTCTTCAAATTCATTTCTTTACATTTTTGTCTTTTTCATTTGATTTTGGCATTCTACGTCATTGGTATCGTTTTCTGATATATTCTTTTTTGCAACTTACGGTATATGTTTTCTTATTTTGCAACTGTTTTGTACGATTTACAGTATGGTTGAAAACATATTTTTAACGGGCGAAAATTCATGCGCGCGCGGATGTCATCTATATAATTAAATCAGCATGGCCTTACTTAGTGGAGGGAGGGGAGGGTTTAGGGTCAAGCAATTGAAATTGATTTTCTCTAGTTAAAAGGTCATGTTTGCTTCATTTTCTGCAATATTACCCAGTAGATAAGGCCACACCGACTTAATTTTATGGATGACATCCGCGCGCGCATTGATTTTCGCCTATTGTAAAAAAAAAGATTACGTCCTCCAAGGCTCTGGCTTGTCTTAGGCCTCCGTAGTCCGTGGTAGTTAGTGACAATACGGAGCCGGTGGTAATTCTGGAGGATGGCACCCAGGCTGCCGAAGCTCCACGACTCAACAACTCAGTACATACGTACAGTGCCGATTCATAAATTCCGCAAAACAACAGCATGTGCCGGCTTGTTTCCTACGTCGCTACGTACTGTCGCAAATTCAAAATCCCAGCTTTGTATTCGTGTGGTTTTGTAGCACTTTTATTTTTGGCCGGAATTTTTCTTTTTGCCCGCGCGCACTATAGTTTGGGTGTCTTCACAGGATGGCATCCATAAGATGAAGACGGCGTGGCCTTACCACTGACGCTACCACACAGTCAGCCCTGATAATAACACGGTACAGTGTACGAGATAATGATCATTGGCTAACAATTCTCTCAACACTGACTAACGTTATTCAACAAAGTTTATTTGAGCGACTTCACATGACCTGTTTGTCTTCTTGCTTGGGCTACAGCAAGTAATTTTTATGGATGACATCAGCGCACGCATTGATTTTCGCCGGATTTAAAAAAAAAAACGAGAGATTGTGTTGCCCTCTGACAGTTGTCAACATGCCAAAAATGCCATGCCGGAACGTGGATGGCAGGTAAATATGAAGAGGAGACAAGACAAGGCTCTGATTTAATATTTTGTCTTTTATTTTGATGCAGTAATGTATTTCATTCATTTTGTATGTGGTGGTGGTTGCATATGTGTGATGTTTCCACTGAATCAAAACCATTTGTACAATGATTGAAAAACTTTTATTGTTCAAAGTTGTTTCAGTGACAAATGAATGTTATAATATTTATTTGGTTGTAACCTTATTAATTACCACAATATATGTATCATATATGCGGGGAATGTCATCCATAGAATTTACTTAGTACTTGCATTGGCCCTATAACACATTTACGATATATGTATGCACAAATTCAAAGTTGCAACGTTGATAGTACCAGGTAGAATATGTTCCTTCTGCATATATTGCCATACCTGGCTTGTATCTAGTAATGACATTTTTGATTGTTATCGTCCTTGAGTCAATTTTCACAAAGCGGATTGCTTTTAAAACACCAACGGGACAATTTTTGTCAGTCATCTGATTTCCCTGGTCCATATTTTTCATCGCCATTATGATGCTGTGTGACTGTATAGGGGAATTAGGGGATTAAAATTACTACTTTCTCAGTTCAAATTACATTCAAGAAACGTTTCATATAGGACAGGGCAGGGACATAGTGCCGTCTGTGTCTCCACAAAGCAGTCATTACTGGCTTTTCATTATGCAACATGTTATGCTGTAGTGAATTACTGTAAGAGATGAATGAGATGAAGGGACTGAAAATACTGCCGCGATGCACTCTTAAATTGAAGACCAATGTTGTCGGACGCTCTGGAAGGGTCTAAAGTGCTCTTAAGTATAGTTTCCGGTATGAAGATGTAATTATGTTGCAAGTGATGACCTCTAGAAGATCATAAGCTGTCAAATGAATGTTTGAAATGGAAACTTTTCAAGCAAGCTAAGAAGTGTCCATACATGTAATACTACCCCTATGCGGTCTCCATAAAAATGACTTTTAGTGATAGTGATATATACTGCAACCCAGTCTACCTATTGAGTATTGTTAGTCTGCGGTACAATTGTGACTTCTTCGCAGAAACGTATATTGTTAACTGATTCATAATATGTTTAAAGTTAAAACTTTTGGTCCAACACAAAAATTCTCTCACCTAGAGCTTTCGACCAGTCTCTTTGGTCTTCCTCAGTAGACTGACCCAATGAAGCTTGTCACGTGGCTTATTTGAAGTGTGACGTCAACACTGGGTCAAAGGTATCTGGTAGACGATGTCCAGTGTTGACGTCACACTTTAAGCAAACCACGTGACAAACCTCACTGGGTCAGTCTACTGAGGAAGACCAGAGTGACTGGTCGAAAGCTCTAGGTGAGAGAATTTTTGTGTTGGACCAAAAGTTTTAACTTTAAACATGTAACTACCAACACAGATGAACTTTCATGATTGCTGTACTTTTGTTGTGTCAATAAAGTTCTTTTGTATATAATTGATTAACTGTGATACCCAAAGAAGGCAACGATCACGCAAAGACCCACCCAACCCGTTCTAGAGATCACTACCGCCCAATTGTACCCCTGTCATTGCAGTGTTATCTGGCATATAATGACGAATGGATGGTTCTTAACCACAATAGGTTATCAACAATATCAGAATGATTGCAGACAACCAATAAAATTGTCCCTGTGATGTATTGCTTTAATATGCTTGGGTAAAACTAACACTGATGGTTGTCTTTGTAATTTCCGCTGCTGCCGACTCTATCAGTTCTACCATATTTCAACAGTTGAGATCTGTCCCGTTGTATCGTTCCTTTAAGTGAAAATTTAAGCTGGCTTTAGAGGCAACCAATGCAGTTTTTAGGGCTTGGAAAACCGATTTTTCAAAATCAATATTCTAGTCACTTATCTACATACTGAGTTGAAACCGCACTGTCCTAATGTATAGTGACCCTCATGGAGCAAACATTCCCAAAATTCCGACTGGGTACTACTACTGGAAGGGACCAGGGCTGATTTTAAGGATACCACCCAGAAGAAAACGGACTCATCTTGGGTCTTGTTTCTGCAGCTTTAAATACACAAAGTATAAAAGACTGATTGAAATGTGCTAATGTGAATCAGTATGTGTCAATATCACAAAGATTGCCTTATTCAGAATATTTCCAGTTTTGCCTCCCTGAAATTAACCTGGATGCATTTAAGGGCATCCAATGCCATTTCAGGGCAGAAAAACTGCGAATATTCTGAATAAGGCAATCTGTATGATATTGACACATACTGATTCACATGGGCATATTCGAGTCAGAATTTCATACTTTGGGCTTTTCTGGGTGGTACCCTACAAATCAGCTAAGGGCCCTTCCAGTAGCCATTTTCCGTCAGTATGTTTGGAATGTTTGCTCCATGATGGTCAATATACATTGATACAGTGTGGTGTCAACTCAGTATGTAGATAAATGGCTAGAAAAGTGGCTTTAAAAAATCGAATTTCCAAGCCCTAAAAGCTGCAATTAATGCCTTTAAGTGTACATTTAATGACAGGCTTCAATCATATAGAGCATCCAGACAGTATAAATCCGGTTCTCTCTCGAGTTTTGCTTGTACCAGCCCATTTTGATCCTCTGTGTTCGTATGATAGATAGTACACATCTATTCAGACAAAGAAATCGCGACCAGATTGCCTGTTTAACATTCCGCGCACAGTCGATGTCACATTTTCCTGGTTGTCCCGAATCTGAGTGATGTGGTGTATTGTATCTTAAACACCAGGCTTATAATATATAATATAATATAATATAATATAATATAATATAATATAATATAATATAATATAATATAATATAATATAATATAATATAATATAATATAATATAATATAATATAATATAATATAATATACATTGTACCTTATAAGCACCCGATTAACTCGGCTAACGTAAACTACCAGGTCTCATATTCTATCCCTGACTACCGTGGTGGTAACATGGGCACAGGTCTGGCTATGGTGTTGAGCAAGACTCTTCAAGACACTTTTGGTTTAAAACATATTGACAACAGATTAGGAATTTATGTACAGTTGTACATAAATAAATTAGTGACCTAACCCAGAATATAAAGTAATGACAACATTGTCTTGCCAACGATTGCCTGGTGGTGTGATCGAGATTTTACGGCAGTTACTTGACTGTACAGTTCTAACAGAATCCAGTCTACATGATTGTATACCTTCAACTACGCGTATATGTGCCGCTTCAATGTTAAAATGATCCTTAACTCATATCGAATTCGAAGTAAATACTGTACAGTTCTAACAGATCCAGTCTACATGATTGTATACCTTCAACTACGCGTATATGTGCCGCTTCAATGTTAAAATGATCCTTAACTCATATCGAATTCGAAGTAAATAAGCAACTGAAAACGCATCTTAGAGAAACACTGCTTTCTCTCGAATCCATTTTTTATTTAGCAACATAGAAACTTACAACACACAGTGGGCAAGTCTGGCAGGTTGGTAATCTTAGCCCCACCACTGACAAAGAAGAGTACGTACAATAATGGTAAATAATAATAACAAAACAACAACAAGTAACAGCAGATAACAAAACAGCAAATGGGCGAAATAAACGATACCATGTAGAAAAGAATCATGATGTTTTGAAAAAGAATAGTTTTCCATAAAAATTAAGTCATTTACACATTAACCCTACCTAGACCGGGGGGGGGCTAAAAGTGCCCGCGGCAACTTTGATGTCACCTAGCGTCTGAACGGCTAGCCGTAGAACGACCAAACTTGGTGACTTTTCCTAAAATATTGTTGGCAACAATTCTCTATCATTGGAATAAGATAATAATTTTTTGTGTTGCCATCGCAACGGGTTTCTGACAGGCATTTTTTGCTAAATTTAGTACTTTTTGTTTCAACAATAGAATTTTATGGGTTTTATGTCAAGTTACTCATGGTTTCTAATATTAATAACATCCCATATAATTTTATGTAAATTTTATCATTAAATATGCATAATTTATGCTAATTTGATGACGTCATTGGCCAAAATCCAAGATGGCGGACCATATCATTAGAACAGGTATATACGGGTTATTTTCATTAAAATTTCATCAATACTTCCATTTCTTTTTACAAAAAGGTTTGAATGAAGGTGTTTAGTATGTTTACAATGTATTTTAGGCTTTATCATGAAAAAAAAAACTATTTTTGAAAATTCAAGATTGATGATACAAGATGGCGGATATCTTAAATATGCATGACGTCATTTTATGACGTCACCGGTGTTGCTATGGGCAACATAAGACTTAGTACACACTAATATTCTGTCATTAACACTTTTGGTAAAGTTATGTTGTATACCAGGGAGGTTTTCAGGGAAAAACCTATTTAGACGGTTTTGGCCAATAAAATCACATTAATGACGTCATAATGACGTCATATTACGTCATAACGACATAAAAATTGTAGATATGATAAATTTTCACTAGTACACCATTCTCTAAAAATTTGGTGGTCATACGACATACCGTTCGCGAGTTCGTTAGGGGGGGTCAAAAGACGCCCCCCCCCGTCCCCCCATGTCAAAAAAAGCCCGGTCTAGGTAGGGTTAAGTGTAAACCGTTTTGAGTGAACAATGTAGGATTGATGAGTTAAGGTCAGGGTATGTCTGTTGGTTTCCGGGCTTCAACTGGGATATTCTAACATATTCTATGCTGTACACGAATAGTTAAACAATTGTTCTTCAAAAACAGCCAAGTTAGGCAAACCTCATGGAAATGTTATAGGTCCATACGCTAAAACGAAGCCTCACGGTTTGAATGAATGAATGAATGAATGAATAACTGGTTTATTTGATCAACATCAAGTACATCGCAGCTAAATAAAGTGGCTGAATTACATACTTTTCACATCAAGAGTTAGGCTATATACAAATAGGCATTTGGTACAAATATTAATATTTACATATGGTAATAATGTTCTAAATGTGGAGAGGTTACTGTTCGTTTAGTAGTTTTATCATGTACGGAATAGGACTGTTCTTGTATCTGTTTGTTCGTGCTCTGAATGTGGACAGAAGGTGTTTATTTCTAGTGTCTCTGGAGCTGACATCGCCGCGGGAAGGAGGAAACCAGTTTCTGAATGTGTTTGACTTAATGAGTCCTTTAGCAAAGTTGTGGCAGATGTCTCGGCGCCGGACTTCTAACGTCGGTAGGTCCAGTTTGCTGCATGCCTCGGTTTAACAGCTACAGAGCTTCAATCTACTAGTATATCCAAAAAGTACGAATTTATGACTTGAATATCAATGAGAGTTATGTAACGCGGGGTCGTGGAATATTTCTGGGTGAGAGGAACTAGCTGATCTAGCTTTATCGTTATTTGTCTTCAAGGGCAGTCATTATAGAGTTCAAGCATGGTGCTGAATTATCGCTCATGAGTGAACGCTCTGAAAATCCGATATGGTAAATACCACTGAAATGTCAGGGACCTACGCAAAGGAAATATATGGATGGCAGTTCTTGATCGATCACTGTGCATTATTGCTGGGTGTATATATGAGACCTGGAAAGGGTACAGAATCAAGCTGCAAGATTCTGTATGAACAACTATGAAAGAGGTGCCTGTGTCACGGAAATGAAAAGAAACCTAAGGTGGGTGTCACTGGGAGACAGAAGAAAAATGTCCAGACTGTGCATGATGTACAAAATGACTAATAAACTGGTGGATGTACCAACTACTAAGTATCTGATACCAGCCCAGAAAAGAACAAGAAACTATCCCCAGAACTATCGTAGACTGGCAGTCGTTGCCACAAAGCACAGTTGGGGCATCATCACTAGACACCTTTAAACAACTCCTGCAATCAAATGTGCAAAGATTGAGTGTTACAAGTCGTTCGGTGTGATATGGCTAGCTACCGCCGCGCCACGTGCCCTCGAATCTGGTGTGTTACGCCGAAGAGCGGTTATACCGGCCATACAGATACAGATGAGGAAAAATGCTTAACTTATCTACATTGTTTACTGCAGGGCCACACTGATTTAATTTTATGGATGACATCCGCGCGCACATTGATTTTTCGCCTGTTCTAAAAAAATCACCTCCTCCAAAGCTCTGGCCTGGGTGCCATCCTCCGTAGTCCATGGTAGCTACCGACAGTAGGGAGCCGGCGGTAACTACGGAGGATGGCACCCAGGCTGCCAATGCTCCACGGAACTCAAGAACTCAGTACAATGCCAACTCACAAATGCCACAAAAGGCCAGCAAGTACCGGCTTGTCGGAAAAGTCGCCATGTAATACTGCAAATTCACAATACCGAGCTCTGTATTTCGGTGGTTTAGCAGCATTTTTGGCAGAATTTTTTTATTCGCCCGCTCGCACTAGTCTGGGGTCTTCAGAGTCTGTCATCCATAAGACTAAGTCAGTGTGATCTAGCTGTGGTAGAGCACGGTTACAAACCGAAAAAATTTTTATCAACCCTCAAAATATAAATTTAGGGTAACATGCACAGAAGTAGATTACAGCGAAGTACAGAAGCGTGATATGTTTTCATATCTTTTATAAAGACAGGCACTTCCCTGGAGGAAAATATGTGTTAAACATTTAGTGAGTTACTGAAAAGAGATGATGAGCTGACAGAGATGGTTAGGAGCACCCGAGGATGGTGTTGATCCTACTATTGACATCTTCCATCACTTCCACACAATCCTGTAAGCCTTCAAAGGCCTCGCTGGTAATAGACGCCATCTAATGCTCGCAGACGCAACTCTCTAATGGCTCTGTACAAAATCCCTGCGTTTCTTTGCAGCCTTGTAGCTAATTGGATCTTGCAAACACAAAGCAAGGATGTTGCAGACGCTAATTCTAGTTGAGTAGGCGATGGGCAACGGGGGGCGATAACGCTAAGCCACGCCGACTTAATTTTATGGATGACATCCTCTGAAGACCCCAAACTAGTGCGCGCGGGCGAATAAAACAATTCCAGCCATAAAATAAAAATGCTACTTAACCACAGGAATACAAAGGTGGTATTGTGAATTTGTGGCAGTATATAGCTATGTATACGACAAGCCGGCACATGCTGGCTTTTTGCGGCATTTATGAATCGGCACTGTACGTATGTACTGAGTTCTTTAGTCGAGGAGCCTGGGTGCCAGGGTCCGGATGTCGCTAACTATCATGGACTACCCAGGCCTAGAGCCAGGCCAGAGCCTCAGTGGACAATAAAAAGCATGATCTTTTTTTTTTAGAACAGGCGAAAACCAATGCGTGCGAGTATGTCATCCATAAAATTAAGACGGTATGGCCTTACTGTGGAGTGAAATGGTTGAGAGACTTTCTCCTCAACGCAGATCATCGGATAACAGCTACGCTGTATGCCTAAAGCTTACGAATGTTATGAACTGTCAGAAAGATCTCAGGAAAGATATAAGGGGGAACTCTTTTGTTGAGAATCGAAGTTGTTCCACAAGAGAAATGTTAAGTGCAATTCGGTCTGCAAGCTAGCTGCTGCATGTAACTCTACGGACAAGATGCAATCTTATTCGGGGTCGTGTGGCCTTACGGTAGAGTGTTCGTTTCGGAACCAAGAGGTCACGAGTTCGAACCCTGCCCTGCCACAGATCTTGTGCCCTTGGGAAAGGCACTTTACACGACTTTCTCACTTCACTCAGGTGGAAATGGGTATCGTGTTGTTATGTGGCGGCATAAGAAATAAGTTGAAAAAAAACTTGGATGTGCCGTCACCATGTCTTGTGATTAAATGTTGTAATACAAATAAAAAAGATATACAATCTTTTTTTTTTTTTCAATTGTTTCGACCACACATACCAGAGTGCAAAGGAAATGGACATCCGAAATGATAACCTTTGCTATCATTTACGTCAAAAAGTAGGCAGTAGTCACGCTGATGAGCCGTTTAACCCGTGTTCAGGTGAACCCCAGAAATGGAGTCCAATGCTCCATCAGCTACACGGTGACATGTGCCTGACACGGCACCATTCTCTCCCTGTTGCTTAGGCGAGGGTCACAACCCGCCGTACGTGCAACTGCGTGCTGTCTACGTGCAAAAACGTGGGCAAATTTGGGGATCGGTAAAGCGAGGGTCACAACCCGCCGTACGTGCTTTTTGTCCGTACGTTTTTTGGGAGGCTACGTCTGCTACGTTTTTTCTGAAAACGTGGGGAAGGAGTGGCGTCTACGCACGTCACTCGCACGGTTGCGCAAGGTGTAAGAGTGTGGTCTGCACGCCACGTCTGGCCGTGAGCGGTTGCGTGCATCGTACGTTGCGCAAGTGGTGAGTTGTACGTGCTTACAACGTACGATCTCTGTGCGATTGCAACTTTACCGTAAGGAGGCCGTACTCACACGTGGTTCCTACGCCGTTCTACGGCGTGTCTGCGTGCTCCCAAATCCGTAGGATTCCGTACGGAGGTGGTACCCACCACGCACGGATGCCCTACGTTTGCCCACGTTTTCGCACGTAGACAGCACGCAGAAGCACGTACGGCGGGTTGTGACCAGGCCTTAAGTGGTGAGTACCACCACCGTACGGAACCCAACGGATTTGGGAGCACGCAGACACGCCGTGGCACTTTAAGTGCATGCAAAACTTCAGCTAACTTGCACGCACTTGAGTAAGGAAACCGTACGTAAGCAGCACGTGTTAGCACGGCCTGCATTCGGTAACGTGGCAATCGCACAGAGATCGTACGTTGTAAGCACGTGCAACTCACTCACCATTGCGCTACGAACGATACACGCAACCGCTCAGGGCCATGCGAGTGACGTGCGTTGAAGCCCTCCCTGCTCTTTCCAGTCCTTTCCCCACGTTTAAAAAATCGTGGCGGACGTGGCCTAAAAATGTACCGGGACAAAGAACACGTACGGCGGGTTGTGACCCCAGCTTTACGTGCGAACATCATGATCAGATGTCTGCCGGTGGTCGCGGTCAGGATGATAAGTACAGAAGACGTCAGGAATGAGATATGTGGCCTGTGAACGTCATATCTGACAGGAACTCTGGCCTTCGTGCCGCAGCAGATTCTCTATATTAGGCCAGATCAAGTAATTTTGACGTCCTCTGGAGACCCTAAACCTAATTTTAGAGCGCCAAAAAAAAACAAGAAGGGTCGGAAAAATAAGATGGTTAGATTTGAAGGGACGGCAAACGTTAGGACACAAATTGAACGGGGAAACACAATCTAACAACCAACAAGTCTTTCCTTCTTCATGAAAACAGCAATAAATCAGTGGAACAGCAGTTGTCGTCCTGCCCTGTTTCTTTCCTTCATCACATCTTCCAATCTTGAGATTTGTGGCACTGTTTGGACTCTTTGGTCATAATTACAAGAAGTGCAATTTCTTGTATTTTTTCTTGTACTTTTCTTGTACTTTTCTTGTATTTTCTTGTATTTTTCTTGTATTTTTTTAATTTTTCTTGTATTTTCTGGGAACAGACCAAAATCAATGCGCGCGCGGACGTCATCCATAAAATTACTTAGTGTGGCCTTACTCACCCCTTGATCGCTCTTAATGTGAAATGTCATGTGCATCATTGGCTTGGATGTGAACTGTGCATTGACGTACATCTTAACAGTCTAAAGACGTAATATTCTTCCACTGAGTTAAGATCTAAGAAGTACGCCATCTTGGACTTTCCTACCAGGAGACAAGACTTAACATCCCTCTATGTTTAATGAAATAGGCATCATTTATTAAAGAACCCAATGTCATTTTCAATTTGAAACTGTATCTTTGATACCACCGCTTTCCCTTGCCGATACCATTGCTTGGGTAGGTGCTCTATTTGTTACTTTGATTCATAAAGCAAATAGTGTATCTTCCTTAACGCAAGTGTGTATATTAATCTCCAAAAACGTTTGATGAATGTCTAGGCTTCACAACGATGACAAGAGACCCTTTCTACAATGAGCATCAATAAAGTAAGAAACTAAGTAAACAGGAAGTCGTGATCGCTATCTATGATATTAGTAATTCCCAGCAGGAGATTGATTAAAAGTCATTGCCGTTACAATCTTTATCGTGATACGTGAAACTCTCCGTGGAAATCTAATACGTTAGTAGGAGATGCAGACGCCAGGATGTGATGTGATCTAAGAGCTGCTCGCTCGAGATAACAACTCCACACTTTATTGGAGTGGAAATCCCTATGCCAAAATAAGGTGGCTCATGTATTCTCATGGTTTTGCAGTATTGATTAGTGATGCATACTGGTTCACTGGACTTGGATCCGGACTTGTAATAATGTTTAGGTTCAAGTCCAAAAAAAACTAAAAGTCAAGAACCGAGTCCGGACTTATTACCATAAAAGACCATTACACACACCCCTTTTCTTTCCAAACCACCTAAAACCTTCCGTAGATTGTAAAATCTTTGCTGCAAAATGAAGAAAACATTGCCATCGGGCATCGTCAAGTACCAGCCTCCATGTTTTGTAGCCAAAGTTTCACCCAGACAACATTGCAAGGTTGCCAACATGCAATTTTCTATATGCCATGGTCTTGGGTCCGGACTTACAAGTCCGGAACTGAACCTAAACCTCTGGACTTGAATCCGAACCTGAACCTAAAATTGGGTTTAGGTATGCATCACTAGTATTGATATAAGGCCCGTTCTGATTAAAATCGAAGATGAGAAACATTTGGTAACAGAATGTAAACTATACCACAAAGAGAGAGAGAGTAGATCTTTACAATCTGATACAATCTATGTTCCCCTTCTTCATACATCTAAGCTGTACAGATAAATGTATATTTCTAATGAGCTTAGACAAACCTTCTGTATTGAAACATATCTGTTCTTACCTTTTTGCCATTACTAAGAAACGAATTTACTTGATTGTAGCTACTTGACGATGTATATGTGTAACGTTATCTATGTTACATCCATTTTGTGAGCTGTACTTAGTCCAGTAGGCATGTGTGTACAATAAAGGTCTTCATTCATTCATTAAAATGTGAAAAATGCTATTTACAACTAGGTATGAGCCAAATCACGGACCTCATCATTGCTCTCTTTACTTCCCCACCACACGTACTATGTTTCAAAAGGAATGTACCACAACACGAGGTTTGCTTCTGTATCTGTATCAGTATAGTCGATATAATCACCCTTCGGCGTAACACACCAGCTTCGCAGGCACGCGGCGCGGCGGTAGCTAGCTATATCACACCGAACGACTTGTTACACTTAATCTTTGCACATTTGCTTGCATGAGTTGTTTAAAGCTTTCTAGTGATGATGCCCCAACTGTGCTTGGTGGCAACGAGTTCCAGTCTTCGATAGTTCTGGGGAAATACGAGTTTTTGAATACCTCAATTCTTGGTTGATAACTCTGATATTTGAAGGCATGACTGTTTCTTGTTCTTTTCTGCTGGGCTGGTATCAGGTACTTAGTGGTTGGTACATCCACCAGTTTATTAGTCATATTGTACATCATGCACAGTCTGGACATTCTACGTCTGTCTTCCAGTGACACCCACCGTAGGTTTCTTTTCATTTCCGTGACACTAGCACTAGAAATTTGAAGGCATGACTGTTTCTTGCTCTTTTCGGGGCTGGTATCAGATGCTTGATGACTTGTTGCCGCGGGTTTGGAGAGTTGTGTAACCCACGTTACCACAGATTTCTGTAACCTCCGTTACCGCTCAAGTAAGACGGTCGTGTTTGTTGTCTTTCCGTGCACGAAGTACGGCTTGAAGACCGAGACTAAGTAGAGAGCGCGGTCACGACGTCTATAACTAAAATATGTACGGTCAGCCTTGGAGAAAATATGAAAGGATGGGGCATTATGTCCAGCGGTTTAGGTTCCAAACGGATCGTTGGACGAAACGTTGTAAGAATGAAACATTTTACACACGATGCATGTTGTACAGCGGCTTTATACAATGGGTGTAACAGCCAAATATGTTGTTACTGCTAAATAAGTGCTCGAGATGTTTGTTTAAGCAATACATCCATCTAGTCGCTTGCATTAGTTAATCAGAATTCAACGCCTTATGTATTTTATGATATATTATGCCAATATCTAAATAGTGCACTCACATATTGCAGAAGTCTTAGATTCGTAGATAATTGAGAAGCGGTATCACGATAAGTATCAGCCTGGTTTAATTGGGTATTAGAGAGTCGTGACTGTGCATGAAAGTGCTCCTGGCAACAGTAAGCTGACTGAAAAAGGTGAATGTTCCCCACTAAGACAGTAGCAAAACATCATTGCAAAACACTACTGCAAAACATCACTACAAAGCACCACTGCAAAACACAACTGCAAAACATCATTGCAAAACATCACTACAAAGCACCACTGCAAAACACTACTGCAAAACACAACTGCAAAACACCAATGCAAAACATCACTGCATAATATCACTGCAAAACATCATTGCAAAACCTCACTGCATAATATCACTGCAAAACATCACTGCAAAACATCACTGCAAAACATCACTGCAAAACATCACTGCAAAATATCACTGCAAAACATCACTACAAAACATCACTGCAAAACATCACTTCAAAGCATCACTGCATAACACTACTGCAAAACACCACTGCAAAACACTACTGCAAAACATCACTGAAAAACACAACTGCAAAACACTGCCGCAAAACATCATTACAAAACACCACTGCAAAACATCACTGCAAAACATCATTACAAAACACCATTGCAAAACATCACTGCAAAACATCACTTCAAAACACCATTGCAAAACATCACTTCAAAACACCACTGCAAAACATCACTGCAAAATATCACTACAAAACACCACTGCAAAACACTACTGCAAAAATCACTTCAAAACACTACTGCGAAACATCACTGCAAAACACCACTGCAAAATACTAATGCAAAACATCACTACAAAATATCACTGCAGAACATCATTGCAAAATACTAATGCAAAACATCACTGCAGAACATCATTTCAAAACATCATTGCAAAACATCACTGCAAGCTCAATCAAACTTGTGTAACGGAAAAAGAATTTACACTCATCATGCGAGTTGATCTTAATTAAAAAACATATTAAGAAGGCACAAAATTTATTATTTTTTCGTTTGTCGCTTAATTGCGCTGGCTTTTCTAATGATTGCTCTGGCGTTTCTAATTGCTCTGGCTTTCCTACTTGGGTTAGCTTTCCTGATTGCCACCTAATTGCACCGGATTTCCTCCGTCCGTTTCCTTGACCTTGTGGTTAGGGTCGTTGACTCAGAAATGCCTGTAGACATTCCATTCCTGTGGACAAAATGCCTGTACCGTTCCTAGAATTCTTGCAAACTGCACACAATACTGTACCATTAGGCTCCTCCCTGAGACGTCGCCAAAAAACGTAATTTTACTTTAGGCCATGTTGATTTGATTATATGGATGACATCCTCCGGGAGCCCCAAAACTGATGCGCGCGTGCGAATAAAAAAAAGTTTTGCAAAAAAAAAAGGTCTTTTCATTATGAAATCTACGTGGTCATGAGGGTTGAGCAAATGGCACAGAATATGGTTTGGCGAATAATCTAGTCTTCAAGTTCATTTCTTTACAAATTCGTCTTTTTTCGTTTGATTTTGGCATTCTACGACATTGGTATAGTTTTTATCAATTTTTTTTGTAACTTATGGTATACTTTTGCTCATTTTGCAACTGTTTTGTACGATTTACAGTATGGTTGAAAACTTTTTTTTTTGAAACGGCCGAAAATTCATGCGCGCGTGGATGTCATCCATATAATCAAATCAACATGGCCTTACTACCCAATCAAGAAAAAATCTTAAAAGATTTCAATTCGCTTACTTTTTAGTACCTATTATGTAACGTAGTATAGAATTTCCATCTTTGCATGAATACTAAATGGATAAAATGTTCAAAATTGATTTGCATCGGTTGTTCCAAAGCTACCGTGTGCCCAAATGTTACCTAAAGATCGAATGTACATATCCGAATGGATGGTTCCTTGCAAATTGAAATAGGAAAAAGTTGTTATAGTAATGGACGTAGAAAATTGAAATTTACGCTCGATCAGGCGTATTATACCAGACATACTACCTTTACAGTAAAATCTATTCATTTTGATAGCCTTTTATACCGGAGAAAACTATATCCAAAGTCAGAGATGAATGTTTAGATCGTAAGAGTAGTCTATATGCAATGCCTTTATGGGCGATTGTGGCTTTGCTTATGTTAGACCCAACCACTTAACTTTGGACTGCATCTGTCTATATTACCCCATAGCTATGTTATAAAATGTAGTTTCAAAGTTGATATTATCTAAACGAGCTAGTCAGTGCAGGGTTTTTGAGTAGTATAACCGCACTGTAATGTTGTAGATCTGCCCTCAAAACCATTTAAACCTTCGTGATAGCCAGAAAATCAATGTTAGGCAACAAACCAAGTTTCCTTATCCAGTTAGGCCACAGCAAGTAAATTTTATGGATGACATCCTCCGCAGACTTCAAATCTAATGCGATAGGGCGAAAAAAAACAAGGCGGGCCAAAAAACAAGATTGCTACATTTTCAAATTTTGACATCATAAACCTTGTTAAACAAGAAATGATATCTATATTGTGCTAAGCTTACTATCTTCGATAATCATTACAACATCCATTTGTCACCGAACCAACGTTCAAAAATAAAAGTTTTCAATCATTTTACAAGTGGTTTAAATTCAGTGGGAACAACACATATGAAATAAGGAAATACATCACTGCATCAAAGTAAAAGACAAAACAACAAATCAGAGCTTTGTCTTCATATTTATTGGCCATCTACGGTCTGGCATGGCAACAGACATCTTTGACCATTTTCGGCATGTTGACCACTGTCTGAAGGCAACAAAGTTTCTTGTTTTTTTTTCTCCAAAATCAGGCGAAAATTAATGCGCGCGCTGATGTCATCCAGAAAAATTACTTGCTGTGGCCTAGGGCTGAAAGTCCGGATAGTTGTTTGGTCTAACAATATCAAATAAAACCGCAAATTCAACAGAAACAAAAAGTACGCCTCTTGATCTCAAAAAAAAAAATGCTAATGTATTCACAAACTTATCCACATCAGTGGAAAGATTACGAACCCGTACTTCTGTGGAAACTATCTGACAATTGAATGAGCCTTTTATGTGATGCATGGCTACCACTTCATTGGAACTCTCGTTGAATTTTAAACATGAAGTACGCTTAGGATAAGCTGTGGTAGGACCCATCGCGTGCCATCTCTACGTGATGTACAAAATCCCTTAGAGAGTAGCTGAGGATCAAAAGTCCCTCTTATTTCCCGACGTCTTCCAAGAAGGTTGTTTTCACCTCCATAAAAAATGGATGTATTGTATTTGATCTCTCTCTCTCTCTGTTTGTGTTTGTGTCTGTGTGTGTGTGTGTGTGTGTGTCTGTACTGTTTTCGCACATTTGTGTAGTTACTATAACTTTAGAACGCCTTCATGGATTGTGATGATATTTGGTATGTTGGTAGGTCTTAGGAAGACAAAGGTCAATGTCAATTACACCCCTTCCCTCTGGTGACTGACCTTGGTACTGCATCAGAACTTCCGGTTTTCGTATCTTTTGTCCTGAACATGACATGGTCTTGACTTTTTGGTGACAGATAGCTTTTTCTGTCAGTAATAAGTGTTGTGGGTTTTGTTTTCCTAGCAGCTTGTTCTGGAACTGTAGGTGAGTTTCTGGCTAAGTCTTTTAATGCGGATAAGTCCATATAGAAACAATGTATTCTTACATGCAATATATGAAGTCTATGGCAGGTGGAACATCAACAGATACCAAATATGCAAACAATGACCTAATGTGCATAATTTATTCCTTTATGGTGAATGATGGGAATTTTAAACCTTGTGACATGTGTAAGTTAGGTAAAGGTTAAAATCACTATGCATATATTATGTTAATGTGGCGGTCATTTGCTTAATTAGTGAGGATATGTTGAAATGAAACAGTGCCAAAGGACAGGAATTTCACACGCAAATTGTTGTAATTTGGGTTTAGAAAACCATAAATTAAACTAGATTATGGTAATGACAACCTTATTTTTATGACTAATGAGACAAACCCCCTCCAAAAACATTTACATAAATTCTACATATTTCATGGAGGTATGAGATCTAAGAATTCTTGTTTGCACTTGTCGCAAGCTTGATCTGGTAGTAAATATAACACAGGCACAGGCCCTTCTTAGTATCTAGCAGACTAACTACGTTGGCAATATGTAGGAGAATATTTGCCGGGGGAGTTTGGCCGCCTTGTAGGTTCGGAGGGAAAAAAAACTACCTCCCCGCGGCCGGACTCCTTTGGCCCATTTTATCCTCTTTTTTTGCCGAATTCCACGATCCGTATTCCCGTAGAAAGGCCTGGTGGAGGCTAGGCCCTTCTTATCAACCCACTCTTCCTGTCCATATAGGTGGGCAGACGAAGATCTAGCGGCGCGCTTACTGTGCAGTTAAGACAGATCCGTCTCGTTTGAAATTACATTAGCAAGTGTCTCCTCTATACGATTGATATACGCGCTTGAATAGCAAAAGAATCTCCATGTGGTGTGCTTGTACGCGCTAACAAGTCCAGACGTTCGTACGAAGTGCTTATTAACTGTTGATATATAGCAGACGCCAACATTGTACAGGTAGTTTCAAATAATACATAAACCGCCATCAATAATGAAGATGACTTTGGCAATAGTTTGGTGCAGTTCCAAATATAACATAAGCCGCCATCCATAGATGAGGTTGGCTGAACTTGCCAATAGTTACATGTAGGTGCTTATATATGTACAACCCATAGAGTAAAAGGCGGCCTCTAAGAATAACGAACTAAATCTTAGAGATCACTTAAGGAATCTTAGAGATCACTTGAGGAAACTCTTAACCATATCATCGCAAAAGCTTGGGAAACCGTAAAAGCAGACAGACCTGTTTCTCGTCTTCTTGATGTTGCTGAGAGCAGCCCAGTTGTATGACGGGGATCCCGATGGCAGTACTCAGGACCTCCGACCCGACAGGCCCGTCCGGCCGGCCGGTGAGAACAACGTGCATCCGCCCGTCCCTCTGCGCCGCACAGAACCCCTCCGCCGTGCTCACCGGGTCCGGTCCGTCCGACACCGCCACCGCTTCGATCCGAAACGCCGTCGAGTTGCCGACTTTCTCCGCTGCAGCTTTCAGTTTCTCCGATCTTTCCTCGAAAAGCATCCCGACGCGAACCAGGTGCCGCTCTCTAGATCTGCTATGCCGTTGATGGAGAAATGCATCACAACAAGAAACGATTGCCAAACATGTTGCCGCAAGCAGTAGAACAACAACCGCGCGTGGTGTTGGGCGCCCCATGACGATTGGATTCTCAAGAAAAATTTTCCTTCCAAACCTATGCTGAAGTTACTCTCAGAGAATCATATCACGTCAATACATACATCACAGCTCTGTAGATTAAGACTGGTCGCATGAAGTTCAGATAAGGGACGAAAGGACTGCTCCGGGAGTTGGGAAAGTGCGATCGTTGGCGCCGCAAATCAGACTCGTGGAGGCCGGATGAGACGCTCTGCGGACACGGGTAATGAATAAAGATTGATGCGGTACAGCGGCTTCTGGCAGCGCCGCCTGACGAGAAAACTATCCTGGCATTTCTGCTGATTTTAATTGGCCACATCCGCGACATTCTGTCATTTTATATCTCTTTTTTCCTACCACCATCCATCCAGAATTCCGCGTTAACTATCCTGGAAGATTATTTGAAGTAATGCTGTATAGAAAGCGGATGTTGGCAAGGTTCAAATAAGACGATACCTGAATATCAAAACATAACCACTGCAACAGGTCCAGTCGTCTGTATCCACGTACTTCTGAGATAAAAATAGATACCAATTCTACTGATCGTAATTAGCCCTCCATCGTTTTATATAATAATGCATTATCATACTCATAAGTAAAAGATCAGGTTGATCTCTTTAAACATAAAATCTTATAATATCTGCTTGGTTGTTGACAGGAAAATGTATCAACCATACCTCTTCTTTCATTTCTTCATAATGTACATTTCTTTTTGTGCTAAATGTGTGTTTTAACCATGTTATCTTTTGTATATGTGTTTCTATTTCTGTATGAGCCCTGGAAAATTAGCCTTTAGCATCGATGTAAAGAGAATGAAGAGAGAGTGCAGCACCCATTGCAATTGGTGCATAGTTCTACACTATATACCAGAGTCACAATTCAGTCTATGGAGAGACCGACCTTCAATTCTTTATACCAAACATAACAGACAAACATGTTGCCTGAATGGCGTTGATATTTACATGTATACAAAATGTCAAATATATATTTACAAAAAACTATAAAAACAGTACAGTAGGGGTACAACCCAGATATTTACAAGGTCCATTATCTTATGCCAGACTCTATCTGTGCAGTCTGGTTATAGAGTCTGATTTACTGGTGAAATAAATAGTTCTGTAGTCTTTTTGTTCTGGCGGGGGGATAGAGATAGTGTTTTTGTTCCTGAGTGAACGACCGGTAGCTGTAGATCTGAAGAGAGGGACAAGATCATGTAGGGGGTGGTCTTCTCGTAGCATCTGTGTGAAGAGTTTGACGGCAGCATCCTCACGCCTTGACTTGACGGTTGGTAGTTCGATTCCCTGATACCCTGTCAGCAATTTTTAAATTCGGTGACCTTCTGGTAACCAATAACTTTGCCCGACGCTCGTCGACTATGTGACGCCGGCTAAAAGATGTGACTGGCTTCATTGATTACGAATAACCAGTAGATCCATACAATGAAGAACTTTATTGCACGACAATTGTACATGGTACAATGTATGGCAACGGCTATTGGACATAGTACAAAAAAGAAAAGGGTATACAATGAAAATTATCATCCATCAAGAGCTAATACAGTATACAATCAAGTAGCCTGGGCCTATCATTGAGTTCCGGCATTTCTTCTAACAGTCTTTTACGTATTTAAAGTACATACTCGCCTTGAATTTGTCCTCTTTGTTACGAGGTGCCTATAACATATTTCCATTACAAACCCATGTTCGTGTTCATGTTGGGAGTCTCTAAGCACCACCTCCATACATGGCGATGTGATATTTCTATGAGAACAACAGCTTAAAGGTCACGGAATCTACCTATAAAGAGACGGCAATCGATGATTTTCCTGGAAAACGCAAAAGGTTAAGTTCTTAATAATCTGACTCATGATTACCTCTGACTTTTAGACGATTTTCCGGTGACACAAACTGTTTAACCATGAATGTTGAATGGAAGCAGGGCACTGTTTGTCTTACAACATAAAGCTTTGGGTGAAGTTCAATTGGTGCTTACATCAACAATGATATTTTTCATGATTGTCCACGTGTTACGGGGGTATATATGCACATAGTATTTTTGGTCCAGGGTGGCAACGTTCTGTATCGGTATAGCCGGTATAACCGTCTTTCGGCGTAACACACCAGAACGACTTGTTACACATTAAATTGCAGGTGTTGTTTAAAGCTTTCTTGTGATGATGCCCCAGCTGTGCTTGGTGGAAACGAGTTCCACTCTACGATAGTTCTTGGAAAATACGAGATTTTGAACACCCCAATTCTTGGTTGATAACTCTGATATTTGAAGGCATGACTGTTTATTGTTCTTTTCTGGGCTGGTATCAGATACTTAGTGTGTATCAGTACTTACTCTGGTGTTAGTACATCCACCAGTTTACTAGTCATTCTGTACATCATAGTCTGGGCATTGTTCGTCTTTCAGCGACCCCCACTGTAGGTTTCTTTTCATTTCCGTGACACTAGCACCATTACTATTATATAATACAATTAAGTGGCACATGTATTATTGTTAGTCCTATATCTATATCCAGGTATAGCAATTTATCAATGATGTGTGTGTCAGTTTTATTATATTAATATTTCTAATAGAGACAGATTGCAAAGCACCAGTCTCAAATGCGTTGCAGCCACCTAAAACCTTTTCAATTACAGGTTCGCAAGAAGAAATACTAGACAAGCCTCGATCTTCAAAGTTAACGTTGCGGTGTTATATTTATCTTGTATTTATTTATTTATTTATGAAGATTTACCACATTTGTGGAAGGATTGACATAACAGGTGGCTGTCACCTTTTCAAAGATGTCAAACCTGAGACCAGACTGTAATGTTTGAACCACTCACACCGGGAAGGTCCCCTACTCTTTTCGATAAGTGTGGTGGGTTCTTTAACGTGCGTGGGGTGTGGCTCTCCCAAACACGGGACCTCCATTTAACGTCCTATCCGAGGGACGTCCCTAGCCGAAGCTAGGTACTCATTTTCACCTGAGTGAAGTTAGGAAAGTCGTGTAAAGTACCTTTCCCAAGGGTACAACGTCGCGGCGCATGTTCGGACTTGTTCGGGTACGACCCGGAATCGAACCCGGGTCTCCCCGTTTATAGTCCAGTGATGTACCACTACACCACACGACGCCACATATCGCCCAACCCAGTCGAACATTCGCTAACAGCCCGAATGTGTATAACTATCTATGACGGTTAATTGCCCTTTGACTGACCTATGCAGTTAGACTGTTCCCCTCAACATCAGAGAGGTCATGGAGTGCATTTCTTGGAGTAATTACTCTATCTTTGTATTCATAGCAGGTCTTCCATATCTTGTGCACAACAAGCCAGCAAAGTAGGAATAAATCTAAATTAGGAGTACATGCACGTACGTATTATTAATCCCAGATCCCCACTTTATCGAATTAACTTTCCAAAATAAGAAAATACAGATTTGATAGAGTACGATTTCTACTGTCAACTTCAATTTCTTCGGTTTACTGTTTTCAAGTTGATGAATTTCAGGTCTAGGGAATATGTAATATGACTCTGTATAATTTCGATAAGAGCTACGTAGTATATATGAGAGAAATGGTTTACTAATAACTCTGGTGCATTTATGGTTATTATGTTTATTTTTCCTGTGCCTGTTTGCTTCACTTTTGAGATAGGTTTAAAAAGGAAAGCCGAATCAATAGCATGAAAATATCATATCTCAAATTCATCTCAAGTATATGTTTGACTCATATCTTACAATACAACTCCACATCTACCAAATGTCCTTATTCTTAAAGGTCACAATACAGCATAAAAACTCAGGTACGGTGTAAATAATGGTAGTAAAAGATGTACACATGTTAACTCACAGGTCATTTTGTCCTGTGATCAGGTCAAAAACCTTCTCAAAGTTATGAAAAGCTTACAACCTTCATACAAACGCTAAAAACCTTATCTGCGTAAGTCACAACCATCAGTCATGTTTTATTGATGATGCCTTATGTAACGCATCCATCCTAGGTCAAAGCAGCACGACCCATTGGTGCACAGTTCTACACTATTATACCAGAGTTACTATTGAGTATATGAAGAGACCTGATGCTCTGTCAGAGCAACAGCTCTGTGGATTCAGGTCAACGAAGACAAAGAAAGAAGTGAATAAATGACCGCCACAATGTGACGCGTTTTGATCAAAAGTCCCTTCAAGACTAGATGACTGAGAGATCTGAATATTGGACAGAATAGGGTGTTAGAACGGCGCCGATACCCCAACAGTTTGATAAAAACTAAAGCCAGGTTGCTACCGTTTTTTCTATTATATGCTAACGTAAACAATAGCCTGGGTTGTAACATTACAATGACAGTGACAATGAACTTTATTGCATATTCATGCCCTACACGGGCCAAATGCACTAAGTTAGATAACTTGGGTGCAAGAATAGAAGAAGCAATTGTTACATTTTTGTGTTACGTCTCTATCTACAGGATCTAACTACAGGCTCTCTTCTCTCTTTTTGAAACATGTATGAACAAATTTACATAGTTTGACGATAACACTCGTGGCTAGTCATTGGTTTAAAGCAACTGCAAAGTTCTAGCTACATGTAAAAGTCCTGATGGTGGAAAGAAGATGCCGGTGTACTCTTGTTTTAAATGACTGGAGGTTGTTGTCAGTGATCCGGCAGACCACGCTGTCATCTGGGAGATTGTTCCAGATATGTACTGCATTATGTATGAACGTTCTGCCGGTGGAGTGAGTTCTAGAGACTGGCACAGTAAGGGCCTGTTTTTTCTAGAGTACAGACTATTGCCAGTTTTGGATCTGATCGTGTATGGTTGGGGAGGCACATCGTTTTGTCAATTTTTTAAAGAAAATATTTGGGAAGAATAATTTTAAGAGGATCAGCAAAGATCGTCAAGAGTAGATTGCTTTCGTAGTACCTCCCATTGACAAACATGATAGACGCAAATTATGATGAAACTTCATCTGTGTCGGTAGTAATCATAGCAAAACGTTGAACTTTATTCCAACACACAATTGTTGTAAAGTGATTGGTCATTAATTATCCCGATGAAGGCGACAGTGGTCGCTGAAAATTTGATCTCTGTATAATTGTGTGTTGGAATAAAGTTCAATTTTCAATATTTTACTCTCGTGATAGACGCAAGCTACCACTGACTGACGACTCGTGGTGTATTCTCTCTTGTGAGATAAATACGATAAAAGCCGATATCCGGATTGCCTTGAAAAATTGGATCTTAATGTAACAAAATTGAATTCACTCAGCTGCCATTCCTAATTCTAATGGTAATGATGAAGGCAAGTTCCATTTCACGTTCAATAAAGCAACACTCAATCCTATCATTGAGTTGATTTTATGATGTTTTATTGTTTGCTATCGTAGACAATCGCAAGCTTGGGTAGAGAATATTTTCGTGCTAATTTCGTTGCCATTATAGTAGAATACATGTCATGATGCGTTTTTGTTTGAGGGGGGGTGACGTCTGGGTTTGCCGCAAGACTGGCACAAGAAAGTAGATATAAAATGATATAATAGTACTATTTAATTTGGGCTCTATTATTACCTTCGCCAAGAAGGTTATGTTTTCAGTAGCGTTTGTCCGTCTGTTTTTCTGTTTGTCTGTCTGTGAACAGCATAACTCAAGAAGCTTAGTATGCATTGTCATGAAACTTGGTAGGTGGGTAGGTCTTGAAAAGACCTAGAAATGATTAGATTTTGGGCCCCCTGGCGGCTTTTGTTGGTACTGCAGCAGAACTTCCGGTTTTGATATCTCGCGATCTGGACATGCTAGGGTCACGAATTTTGGTTGGTAGATAGCTCTTGGGGTAGGGAAGAAGTGACATGAGTTTGGACCCCCTAGCGGCTTATTCTGGAACTGCAGGAGCATTTGTTAAAAATTTTTCGAAGGACGATAACTCAAGAACCTGTTAACGGATTGTCTTGATTTTTGGTATATAGGTAGCTGAAGTGATGCTTGACATAATCAAATGACAATTATGCAAATCAGGAGTTAATTTGCATAATTAATGAGGGAATTCTATACATCTGCTTTGTTCCATAATAAGACTATGAAACACTAGTAATGTAATTGAGAACAAAAGAAAACATCTGAGGATATAGATTATGTAAATGAAGACCTAATTTGCATAATTAATGGGAAATTTTTATAATTTCATAGTTGTAACTGCTGGGAATTTCATACTTGCCACACTTGGAAGTTAAGTGAAGGCGAACATCAACAAACATGATTTATTCAAATCATGACCTCATTTGCATAATTTATGAGGAAGTGCTATAATAGCTTTTTTGTTAAGATAAGACTGTTATTGGGTGGAGAATATGATCAACTGATAGAACCCATGGAAATGAGGCTCTTATTTGCAAAATCGATTAAAATTGTATAATTCGTCAGCCGCCAGGGTTAACATCATTTGGCGAAGGTATGAGATCGCGGAACTCTTGTTTCCTTTGCTACGTGCTATGATGGGGCAGCTATAATTTTCCGTAATTTGCTATTGTGCAGTGAATATTTCGCAGTAATGTTTCGAGTTACTCGGTTCTTTTGGAATGGCTACGAACAAAGTTAGTGTCTGACAGCTAACCTTTTTCTTCGCCGAATAATTGCCGATAAGAAGTGAAGAGAAGCCGAAAACAGCAGTAGAACTGACGGCTTTTCATTAGAAAGCAAATGAAGCGATGCCAAACTGATAGATCTAATCAACAAATGTTTTCATGGCCCGTCGTTTGGTGTCATATTGCATTCTACCACCTACGTAAGGCAATGTTGATTTGATTATATGGATGACATCCTCTGGGAACCCCAAAACTGATGCGCGCGTGCGAATAAAAACAAAGTTTTGCAAAAAAAAAAGTTGCTTTCACTATGAAATCTACGTGGTCATGAAGGTTGAACAAATGGCACAGAATATGTTATGGCGAATAATCTACTCTTCGAAGTCATATCTTTACATTTTTGTCTTTTTTCCTTTGATTTTGGCATTCTACGACATTGGTATCGTTTCTAAATGTTTTCCTTGCAACTTATGGTATATTTTTGCTCATTTAGCAACTGTTTTGCACGATTTACAGTATGGTTGAAAACTTTTCTTTTTGGAAACGGCCGAAAATTCACGCGCGCGCGGATGTCATCCATATAATCAAATCAACATGGCCTAACGCATCTTCTCGTATCACCACCATCTAAGGCCACACTGACTTTTAAAATTCAACGGATGGCATCATCTGAAGACCCCCAAACTAGTGCGCGCTGGCGAATAAAAAATTTGGCCAAAAAATGCTGTTAAACCACAGGAATACAAAGCTGGTATTGTGAATTTGCGGTAGTACATAGTGACTTTTACGACAAGCCGGCACATGCTGGCCTTTTGCGGCATTTATGAGTCGGCACTGTACTGAGTTCGATGGAGCTTCAGCAGCCTGGGTGCCATCCTCAGTAGTTACCGCCGGCTCCCTATTGTCGCTAGCTACCATTGACTACGGAGGATGGCACCCAGGCCAGAGCCTCGGAGGTGTTTTTTTTTTATCTAGGCGAAAATCAATGCGCGCGCGGATGTCGTCCATAAATTTAAATTAGTGTGGACTTACGATTCGAAACGCAGAAAAACATTTAAAGCATACAATCCAGTTTTCAGGGCTTGAAACCCCGATTTTTTCAAAGACAATATTCTAGTCACTTATCTACATACTGAGTTGAAACCACTGTCCCAATGTACCCGAAATTCTGACGGAAAATAGTTACTAGAAGCCCTTGGGTAATTTTTTGTTCCTGCAGTTATAAAGTATGAAATACTTATTCAAATGTACTAATGTGAAGCAGTATGTGTCAATACCACAAAGACTGTCTTATTCAGAATATTTCCAGTTTTGATGCCCTAAAACCCCATTGGATGCCTTTAAATGTAAAAAGCCATTTATCCTAAGCTGTATGAATGTGTTACCCTTGTTATTCTGCCAGAAGGTTACATATGGTTGGCCTGTGCGCTTCGCGTAATTTCTTCAATGCCTAAAAGGGTAATCAAGAAAATGATTCCTGCATGCATGAGTCAATCAAGTTCAGCATCACTGTCAGAATGCATTTACGACAACGAATTATGCACTGAGTCTAAGGCCACAGCAAGTAATTGTTATGAATGACATCAGCCCGCGCATTTTTTTGGCCTGCTTTTAGAAAAAAAAACAAGAAATTTTGTTGTCATCTGACAATGGTCAACACACTAAAAATGGGCAAAATGATGGCAAATAAATATGAAGAGGGTAGATTTATTGTTTTGTCATCTTCTTTGATGCAGTGATGTATTACATTATTTTCGTATGTTTCCATTGAATCAAAACCATTTGTACAATGATTGAAAACGTTTATTTTTCAAAGTTGTTTCAGTGACAAATGGATATTGTAATAGTAAGCAGTAAACTTAGCACAATATATGTATCATTTCTTGTTTAAATAATGTTAACATTTGAAATTGTAGGAATCTTGTTTTTTCACCCTATCGCATTAGATAAAAAAAATTTCAGGAAGCAGATTTGTGAAACATTATTTTGAAATTGATTGTGATTTAGAGTGTTAGTCCATGTTTAGTCCAAAGAATGAAACTTGTCTTTACTAATTTGCACTTATCAATCAATAGTTCGTACTTATAAACCTGCTTCTGTGTTACTGACGAAAGGTAGTGGGTGCTACCTGAAACGTCTGATCGTTTCCAAAATCATATCCAGTTGCTTGAGTAACTGTTTTTTGGCGTATCTTATTACCTGGATGTCTAGACTTTACCGGCGTAAGAGGGAACTTTAATCAAACAGAACCGATCATTGATTATTAAATTATGGTAAGAACTGCAAGATAGCCTAAACAACAGAATTGAATATAATATGGTTCATCACTGCAGCACTGGTAAATCAAAGTTATCCTGTACAGGCAGAAACAACCTCTCACTTTTTTAACCTTTTTTAAAGCTTCCTACTACTTCTCTGTCAATCTTCTAAGATTTCTTTCAATTTATCAAGTTGACACCCATATAAAATGTCTCTTGTCGGCACTTCTTAACTCTAATCGCTCTACACAGCCAAGAATAAACTTATCTCATGTACCTATCATGTGTCTTTTTTTCTCCAAGTCCTCCCAAGAAGATGCTGTATAGCAGTTAATGCTCGTTGATAAATGATAGCTACAGCTTGATGAAAAAAGGCCTTTAAGTTAACACCCAGCCAGAAAAAACTACATTTAGGGGACGTATTAAGAAATATCATGTACTGTCTCGTTTGAATGAGGACCTTATAGAACATTTGTTAATTGACGTTCAGATTTAGCCGTTTTACTTATCCTGGAGATCGGAGTCATATAAGGCATATTTCTATGACGCCACTGAGTCTACGTTTACTGTAGACTATCAAGATTTTTTTAATCACAATCTATGATGCCCTTGCTCTTATGCTGAATGATGCTTGAATAACTTTGATGCTAACTCCGATGACTACTCTGTTTTTTTTGTCAAAACTGTAGCTTTAGATTCTTGTTCTCGCGTCTTGTGGTAAATATCAAAATTACAAAATATCAGAGTTATCAACCAAAAATTGAGGTATTTCCCCAGAACTATCGTAGACTGGAACTCGTTGCCATCAAGCACAGTTGCGGCATCATCACTAGAAAGCTTTAAACAACTCATGCAATTAAATGTGCAGAGATTGAGTGTAACAAGTCGTTCGATGTGATATAGCTAGCTGCCGCCGCGCCGCGTGCATGCAAAGCTGGTGTGTTACGCCGAAGGGCGGTTAAACCGGCTATACTGATATAGATACAGATACAGAGATATGTAAATCTGTACGCTTAGGCAATTTGGCATCAATATCAGTTTGCAAAAAAAAAGCGTACATATGTCTTCACACGTCTTCTTTACATGAACGTAACGTTCAGAAAGGTGGCGGAGATTGAAGAAGAAAGCGAGCCCCCCCTGTCAGGAGACATGGTAATACCGAGTTATCGTACAGACCAGCCTGGCTGTCTAATTAGGTTTGGCTGACCTGTTGATAGAGATTACACTTGAGTCTTGAACCCCATTCCCGGAACGGTGAGGGAGAGATATGAGAAGCGGCACGGGGAGAGATATTTCCGGGACGACAGGCCGGTTTGTAACGTCATGCGAGTATGAATAGAACCGCCATAGGTTCATTGACCAACATGGTTTATGCAACGATTTTGTTGCCATTCTTTCCGTAACTCAAGACACTGGATTTTCTGTTGCTGAATATGATACTTGGTTGGGAATCTAAGACTATTAAACTAAGTCTTATTAACTATACATTTGAGTCTTGAACTCCATTCCCGGAACGGTGAGGGAGAGATATGAGAAGCGGCACGGGGAGAGATATTTCCGGGAGACAGGCCGGTTTGTAACGTCATACGAGTATGAATAGAACCGCCATAGGTTCATTGACCAGGATGGTTTATGCAACGATTTGCCATACCTTTCGTAACTCACAGGATTTTCTGCTGCTAAATATGACACTTGGTTCGCAATCTAAGACTATTAAACTAAGTCTTATTAACGTAGGATTTATACATTTGAGTCTTGCACTCCATTCCCGGAACGGTGAGGGAGAGATATGAGAAGCGGCACGGGGAGAGATATTTCCGGGAAGACAGGCCGGGTTGTAACGTCATACTTACGAGTATGAATAGAACCGCCATAGGTTCATTGACCAACATAGTTTATGCAACCATTTTGTTGCCATTCTTTCCGTAACTCACGACACTGGATTTTTTTGCTGAATATGATACTTGGTTGGGAATCTAAGACTATTAAACAAAGTCTTATTAACGTAGGATTTATACATTTGAGTCTTGAACTCCATTCCCGGAACGGCGAGGGAGAGATATGAGAAGCGGAGCGGCAAGGAGAGAGATATTTCCGGGAAGACAGGCCGGGTTGTAACGTCATACTTACGAGTATGAATAGAACCGCCATAGGTTCATTGACCAACATGGTTTATGCAACGATTTTGTTGCCATTCTTTCCGTAACTCACGACACTGGATTTTCTGTTGCTAAATATGACACTAAGACTATTAAACCAAGTCTTATTAACGTAGGATTTATACATTTGAGTCTTGCACTCCATTCCCGGAACGGTGAGGGAGAGATATGAGAAGCGGCACGGGGAGAGATATTTCCGGGAGACAGGCCGGGTTGTAACGTCATACGTGCGAGTATGAATAGAACTGCCAATAGGTTCATTTACCAGCATGGTTTATGCAAAGATTTTGTTGCCATTCTTTCCGTAAGTCACTGGATTTTCTGTTGCTGAATTTGATACTTTTTTTTTGGTTGATAATCTTGACTATTACACTAATCTTATCAACATAGGCTTTTGTTTAAAAAAAATAACTGAATGGTACGCTAGCGCTGTTTTTTTAAGATAAAAAGCAACTACACATGATAGACAGAGAATAAAATGCGTCGCAATTGGCTTTTTTCGCAGCAGGATCCAGCTATAGTTATGATTCAATAATCATAAACCGCATGGCTTGCGAGGCACGATAATAAAGCACATTCATCAATTTATACTTAAGATGTTTTATATGGTACACATCAGAGGGTCTAGATGAGACCTGACTGTTTCACCAGGCAATTTCTGTAGGTTCGAGGCGTGGTTGTCACAGCAGTCGACGTTTCAGCACCAAGGAGAGTGCCAGTATTATAACATCTGTGACGCACATGGCATTATCCCACTGTATTTTTATCTGAGCCCTGTGAATAATAACATACTGCAGTTAGTATACGAGAATGAGCTGGAAAATTAGGAAGACCAGGTGGTGCCGAATTACCTGGTTGTAATGGGCTTCCTTCTACGGTCGTCTCGTTTTTTGTGTCTTGTGATGAGTTCTTTCTCAGGTGTACACTAAGGCGTTTTTTTAATCTATTTCATCCACATTACTGCAAATTAGCTTTGACCACCTGAGCACGCTGTTTGTCTGCAAGAAGAATTAGAAATCTTTCCTGCCACCCTTGCCTGAGTTTTGAGATAATCTTGGAAACAACCACGAGTGACATTTTCTCACCCCAATTTATACTCAGTGATGCATCGTTCAGACGAGGAGTGGTTGGTTGGAAAGTAGTGTCGAATTTCGCACGTCAATTGTAAGTTACTACTCTTTCACGTGAAGCAACAATATATTTTTTGTACGCTTTGGAAATGAGTTCTAGAATTCTACCAACTCATTTTCTGGTAAACGTTCCATCATCTGGGGTATTTTTTGTGCCTGTGCTTGTTCTTGTGCTGACAATTTTCTAATGTATACATTATTCCAAGGACTAAGATTGCAGTTTCGGGCTCCCAAAACCCAAAACAAACAGTAAAAAGAGAACATTTGAGTACCGAGAAATCTGCCTTTGGAAAAAAACTACCACAACATCAAAACACTTTCTAGTAGATCCAACTATTAAAACGACATCCGCCAACTACTCAAAATATAATGTTCTGTAACTAAGGTGGATTCCACTTATTTGTATTTCTGATAATTGTATATTTCGGGTAATTGTATAGAATGTAGTATGTAGATTATGTTACTTTCATTTGTACATAATGTAAATTTCTTTTTGTGCTAAATGTGTGTTATCTGTTGTATATGCATTCATATTTCTGTATGAGCCCTGGAAGATTAGCCTTTTGGTCTAAAGAGCATCAAAATAAAGAGAAAGAGAATATCTACCCTTGCATACGAAAGCGTTAAGATCAATAGAATTATGTTGTCAAGGACAACGTGGCAAATGTTGGACTTAACTGGTCTTTTTAATCATTTATTAAGTGCACATACATAATAGAAGTTATACAAAATATCATAGTGGAAATAAACGTGCAAGGGGTGGGAGAAAAGCCACAAAGGCCTATTTGATGTCCTCCGCATCATGATCTAACAATTTTATAGTTATACCAGTTAATTTGATTTTGGTTGAGTGATTTACAAACATTATGATTTTCCTTACCAGCTAATATGATTTTGTTTGATTTATGCTTGTGAGATAAGTTCCATTGATATGCAAATTCCTTTCGCTTTAACTTATTTATGTTGGTTGGATTCTTTATGTTACCTTATGATTAATTGCACACTTGTATATAGCGATTATTTTCTTCTTGTTTATTATTGTATTTTATCCTCAGTTACTTTGCTTGTATTTTACTATGTTGGGGTTTACCCCCCAGGTATCATCGAAAAACGCCGACAAGGCGATATGTATAAATAAATGAAATGAAATGAAATATAAAATGAAATATAAATAACATTGAAGAAGTAATGAAAAGATAATGAAGAAGTACAATGAAAAATTAATTAAACCAAATAATCAAGTTTGGCATAAGTAATAAAACAATACGGTGAACCAAACTATGGTGAACGCCTTCTGTGAGAATACCTGTCTCATGACGATCGACCAAACGGTAAGACCTCCAATTCAATTAAAGAGAAACTTTGCCCGGGATATGAACGATTCTTGGCAACCACGGTGGTAAAGTGAGCCAGCTGGGAAATCTGAGCCTGTCCTGCTGCATGGGAGCCAATGCTAATGACATGCATTAGCCAAGAATATGCCGCGACAGTATGGGATCCATATACAATGAAAGACAGAGATAAACTTGAAAGGGTACAGAACCAAGCTGCAAGATTCTGCACGAATAACTATGAAAGGGGTGCTAGTGTTACGAAAATAAAGAGAAACCTACAGTGGGGGGGTCGCTGGAAAAAATATCCAGACTATGCATGATGTGCAAAATGACTAATAAACTTGTGGACGTACCAACTACTAAATACCTAATACCAGCCCAGAAGAGAACAAGAAATAGCCATGCCTTCAAGTACCAGAGCTATCAACCAAACTCGCTGTCACCAAGTGCAGTAGGGGCATTGACACTAGATAGCTTTAAACAATGTTTAGATTTAGATGCTCAATGGTCAAGTGTAACAAGTCGATCGGTGTAATGTAGCCAGCTGCCGCCGCGCCGCGTGCCTGCGAAGCTGGTGTGTTACGCCGAAAGGCGGTTATACCGGTTATATCAGAATATGCGAATATGCGAATCCCGATGAAAGGGTCTATCTGCAATAGATCTGTTTTTCTTTATACATGCTGTGGTATAGATGGCAACTGCATAATCAATTGTCAAACGATTTCACCGTAACTAATTCCATTACATGTTAAATATGTCTGAGTTAGTCAATCCAAAACGGTATACAAGATCATAAACTAGGCACCTCGCCAGGGCTATAACCTCAATTGGGCGATAAAGCCACCCAAAGCGCCGTAATGGCAAGTTGTGGCCACATACTGTTAACATCATCTGTATTATCAAGAACGAAAGATGGATCAAACACAGGACCAGCAGACACAGCAAGCAACTAGCAAATGCATAATGTTTGCCTTCGCAAATGGTCTGCTCTGTTAACACATTCACATATATGGTGACAGGAGTCTAAATCCCTCCTTCTATGAAATTGCAACATTATGTAACCCAACACCAGTTACCATGGTGAGAGTCAGTCTGGTTCAGTCAGGATAGAGGTCACTGTTTGGAGAAGAAGAAGAAGAAACGTAGAAAAAAACAGTATGTTTTCCTTCGGTAAACATAAAAAACGTGACCTAAATGTTTGTCCACTGTAAGAGCTGTAATAATTGTAAGATATAAGAACTGCTACTCTTTCTATTGCAATCAGGCATTATGCTGTCTTCTAGCATCAACAGAAACTATTTTAGAACTGAACTTTCTATTTGTGTTGTTTAATGTTTAGCTTAAGAAGCGGATTTATATAGGCTATATAGCCTCTTTATCCGACCATTATTATGTTATGTTATGTTATGTTATTTTATCTAATAAAATACACAGCATTGAACTAAACAACGCATGGAGAAGGCCGACTTATATATTATGTTTACCGAAGGAAAACATATTGTTTTTGCTAAGTTTCCTCTTCTTCTCCGAACTTAAAAGGTCAATGACGTCATGACCTGAACCAGACTGTCTGCTACCATGGTTACATCATGTTGCAATTTAATAGCAGGAGGGATTTAGACTCTTGCCTGACCATATGGATGTGTTTGAGTAAGAATTAACAGAGCAGACCATATGCGAAGGTAAGCATTATGCATTTGCTTTGCAAATGTTACCTTTCTATTTCATTTTAGATTTTCCTGCACTTGCGTCCACGTGTAATATGCAGAAAGTGAGGCCGGAAATTTACTTTTTCTTATGACGCGTTGATCCATACATGACGCCAGGTCATTACTGAATACGGGAAACTTCCACCCGTCTGTATCTGAGCCATACCGCAGGCCCTGTGACCTCTTCATGCCCAAGTGGTGAGAGCTGATTACTCCTCACAGATGTGTACTCAGGTAACACTCCGCTAACCCCGGTAACACTCGGGTAACACGCGGGGCCACAGCTGCACCCTGCCCGCCCTGACAGCTGCTCTTTACCGGTACCGCCGGTCCATTCTCCGCCCTATTTTCCGCACTCCCTGGCTCACCTTAGGCCACAGCAAGTAATTTTGATGGATGACATCAGCGCGCACATTAATGTTCGCCTTATTTTGACAGTTTATTAGCCACATTTTCGCCTTGTGTTGAAAGTTTATTACTATAGTCATTTTGTACATCATGCACAGTCTGGACATTTTTCTTCTGTCTTCCAGTGACACCCACTGTAGGTTTCGTTTTATTTTCGTGACACTAGCACCTCTTTCATAGTTGTTCATACAGAATCTTGCAGCTTGATTCTGTACCCTTTCCAGTTTGTCTTTGTCTTTCTTTGTATACGGATCCCATACATTCGCAGTCGCGGCATATTCTAGGTTCGGTCTTACAAGTGACGTGTATGCAAGTGATTAAGCAGCAACGACAGCCGTGTGTCAACAACGGGATGTAATAACAGATGGATGCAGTGAATGTGACACACCAGCTTCGCATTGGTAAGTTTAGATGATCTCTGCTGTTGCTATTGATTCAGACCCTGTAACAGACATGGCCACCACAGCGTTTAATAAGACTCGTCCGTTTGAACGCAAGAATCGATCGTGTCATTTCCAATGTTCTAACGCCGGATCACTGCTGGTAATTACTCTCCTAGGGTGGAACCAACAAAGCCACGGCTCGATGCTTCACCAGACAGTCAGTCTAGCTACTTTTGAGTTCAAAGTCAAAGTTTTCTCACGGGAAAGAGCGCCCCCTGTCGAGTCTTAACGGCAGATCAAAGTGATTGTTGAACAAATTGTGTTTCGTTCGTTGTGATCACCATTCTCACTGGTATCATCAATCATTGACAAAAATCTGTCAACTGGCACCATCGTTAAAAACTAATTTAGGTACACTTTAAAAAAAAGGAAAGGGTTTTTTTTTACATAAAAAATGTTGAACTTTATTCCAGCACAAGAGTTACACAGAGAACAAATTTTCAACGATCATTGTAGCTGGCCAAGTGATTGGACATTAATTATTTTGATGAAGGCGACAGTGGCCAGAAAATTTGATCTCTGTGTAACCTTTGTGTTGGAATAAAGTTCAACATTTTACTATGATTAGGTCAAGTTGATTTGATTATATGGATGACATCCTCTGGGAACCCCAAAACTGATGCGAGCGTGCGAAAAAAAAGGTTTTGCAAAATTAAAAAAAAATTACTTTCATTATGAAATCTACGCGGTCATGAAGGTTGAACAAATGACACTGAATATGGTATGGCGAATAGTCTACTCTTTCATTTCTTTACATTTTATCTTTTTCGTTTGATTTTGGCATTCTACAACATTGGTATCGTTTAATTTTTTTTTGCAACTTACGGTTGCAAATCCACATGGCCTTGCTACCAACACTTTGCATTATATTTATGTTTCCATTTTTGTAGATACTATATCTCAAATACATGGCACTGCTCACGGCTGGGTTGTGGTTCAAAGTAGCTTACCAACGTAGCTATCTGATCAGCTTATATTCATGGCTCGGTTCCTCTTTTAGAGTGATGACAAATATACTGCAAACATTGTTCTGCAAAGATAAGATGTTACACCCGTCGAATATTCTCAGTGTGAAGAGAACGTGTACTTGAATATATCAAACAACATATTATGATTTGTTATGACTTAAATTGTTTTTGTTATTGTCATTATCAATGATTTGTTATGATTTTAATTATCATGATTATTGTTATGATCAATTATTTGTTACAATACAAAATATTGCCATGATTATTATGATGATCAAGGATTTGTTATGATTTGAATCATTGTTATGATTATCGTTATGATCAATTGTTATGATTTAAATTGCTGTGATTTTTTATGATCAATGATTCGTTACGATACAAAATATTGTTATGATTATTATTATAATCAGTGAATAAAACAGACGAAGATGGATGAGGAAAACATAGACCAAACCAATAACTGCATGATTGTTACTAAATTGAATGTTAGGCCATGTTGATTTGATTATATGGATGACATCCTCCGGGAGCCCCAAAACTGATGCGCGCGTGCGAATAAAAAAAAGTTTTGCAAAAAAAAAGTTCTTTTCATTATGAAATCTACGTGGTCATGAAGGTTGAGCAAATGGCACAGAATATGGTTTGGCGAATAATCTACTCTTCAAGTTCATTTCTTTACAATTTCGTTTTTTTTCGTTTGATTTTGGCATTCAACGACATTGGTATAGTTTTTATTAATTTTTTTTGTAACTTATGGTATATTTTTGCTCATTTTGCAACTGTTTTGTACGATTTACAGTATGGTTGAAAACTTTTTTTTGGAAACAGCCAAAAATTCATGCGCGCGCGGATGTCATCCATATAATCAAATCAACATGGCCTTAGCTATAGATAGCAAAACAAAGTGCTTATCTGAACGAACTAATTAGGAATCTGCTCTATTAATAATATCAGGGGCATAAATTTCCGAATTGCATTAGAAAAGCCAATATACACATGCTACGACATTTAGAAAAAAATCAATTTTTTTGTAACTTAACCCCGTAAAAAGATCGAGGATCAAAGCCTTTTCATCAGTTCGCTTTGGTGTGTAGAAGGACCCCTGACCCTGTGGCTTCAGAATGGAAGTACAGCTCAGCCTTTGAGGTAAAAGTCTGGTATCTTCAAAAGGACCCGAGCAGGATCGATGAGCCCAAGAGGTCAGTAAAGGCCAGCTTGCAACACAACGCGACTTAGAACACAAGTAGGGTTACTTAGAAGTTTACTGAATGAAACCATCTTAAATCTTCCCCGGAGTGGTTTTACAGAATCTACAAGTACAAGTTGGAGTTAAGGAGATGGACCTCCATACATGATGGTCTAAGGTTGAAATCGATAGTTCCACTACAAAGAGGTTCTCGATGTAAGGAAGATCCCTTCTTAAGATTTCAGTAGGAGAGTAGATGAATCTGAATGAGATGCCAACTTTGGTTGAAGGTACGAGAGGTCGTTGCTCTGTGAGTACGATATTACTTATTCTGTATGTGTATCTGTATAGCCGGTAAAACTGCCTTTCGGCGTAACACACCAGCTTCGCAGGCACGCGGCGCAGCGGCAGCTGGCTACATTACACCGATCGACTTGTTACACCCAACCCTTGAACATCTAACTCTAGGCACTGTTTAAAGCTATCTAATGACAATGCCCCTACTGTACTTGGTGACAGCGAGTTCCACTCTGCGATAGTTCTAGGAAAGTATGAATCCTTGGTTGATAACTCTGGTACTTGAAGGCGTGGCTATTTCTTGTTCTCTTTTGGGATGGTATTAGGTACTTAGTAATTGGGACGTTCACCAGTTTATTAGTCATTTTGTACATCATAGTCTGGACATTTTTCTCTCTTCCAGTGACAGGTTACTTTTCATTTCCGTGACACTAGCGTTATTGCTGCAAACGTTTCAAATGTGGCAATTACTGTTTGAGAGATCATGAGACAGAGCTAGAGCTTTCATTCTGGACATGTATTGAGAGGGTTGGCACCTTCCCAACTACTGCAAAGGCAAAAAAACCGGCCGAGCTGAAGCCTGCGTTATGAAAATGTATAGAGAGGGTAAACTGGCACCTTCCCAACTACTGCAGAAGCCAAAAACCGGTCGAACTGAAGCCTGCGTTCTGAAAATGTATTGAGAGGGTAAACTGGCGCCTGCCCAACTGCAGAAGCCCAAAAACCGACTGAAGCTCATTACGTTCTAAGTCAGAATAAGAGCAACTCCGGACCAAAGGAAGCATGGTGTACTTGGTCATGACAGAATTTTGAATTCTGTAAAGCTGAATAAATAAATGAATGAATAAACTGGCACCTCTCCAACTCCTGCAGAAGCCAAAAAAAGGCTGAAGTTCATTACGTCCTGAGAATAAGAGCAACTCCAGACCAGAGGAAGCATGGTGTACTAGCATCTAAGTTGGTAAAATACTCAAGAAAATTGACTCACCGGAATTCACGTGTCTACAGCACTCGGGTAAGAAAGCTAATGAAGACCGAGTGATTCGGTCAAAAATTACGGTGCGCCAATTTGCTGGACTTGGAGAACAGTTTAATTCTCATTATGAAGCATGGTGTATTGGTCATAACTCAAATTCACCAGGTCTGGGAAATAACGATGTAAGGGACATAAAGTCAGTCCCTCTGTATTCTGTGTGCTATATATGGCAGAGCACCGTGGCGGAGCACCGTCGCACAGGGAACAACCTACATGGAAACCCAACGACGGATGACAGCAGAGGCAAAGAGACGGAAACAACAAGAGCGGCTCCTCCTCCCGCGACCGCCACCTACTCTGACTTGCACAAAGTGCCCCCGACGTTTTTATACTTCACTAGGCCTGACCAGCCACCTAAGACATCGACACCTCCAGAACAGTTGAGGATGAGACGACACGAACCCAGATGCTCGGACCCGAGCTGAGGCCAGACGAGACGACGATATATGGCAGAACATCCAGCTTACTCATGTGTGGCAGTATTTTTTTTATGACGATTTACCACATTTGTGGAAGGATTGACATAACAGGTGACTGTCACCTCTTCAAAGATGTCAAACCCGAGACCAGACTGTACGGTTTGAACCACTCACACCGGGAAGAACCCCTACTCTTTTTGATAAGTGCGGTGGGTTCTTTAACGTGCATGGGGTGTGGCTCACCCCAAACACGGGACCTCCATTTAACGTCCTATCCGAGGGACGTCCCTAGCCGAAGCTAGGTACTCATTTACACCTGAGTGAAGTGAGGAAAGTGTCTTTCCCAAGGGCACAAGATCAGTGGCATCGGGCAGGATTCGAATCCTCGCCCTCTCAAGTCTGGGTCGAAGACGCTACCGCTACGCCACACGACCCCACCATGTATGTATAATCATGACTATGTCACTATAGTTAGTTCAGCTTTGCTAGTTAAATGGGTTTACTGGATGTCAGCATTTCTTTTCTTCATAGATCTGAATACGTATCTGCTCTGTCTTCTTGCCAGCGTTGCTTGTGCTAGTTATTATGAACCTCGTGCCTGGAATTCCAAAGAATCAATGTCGGTGATCATTGCACATTCAACAGTTGCCTTTGACAAGCCAAAGAAGCTTTGCAATATGGTAACAGGCTGTGGGGAATACGGCACTTATTACCTTCGCCAAGAAGGTTATGTTTTCAGAGGCGTTCGTATATATGTGTGTGTGTGTGTGTGTGTGTGTGTGTGTGTGTGTGTGTGTGTGTGTGTGTGTGTGTGTGTGTGTGCGTGTGTAAACACGATAACTTGAGAAGGCTTCAATGGATTGTCTTGATACTTAGTAGGTGGGTAGGTCTTGATGAGACCTGGAAATGATTAGATTTTGGACCCCCTAGCGGCTTGGTATGGTACTGCAGCTGAACTTCCGGTTTTGATATCTCATGATCTAGACATGCTAGGGGCACGAAATTTGAACATAACTTATTCAAATAAGGACCTCATTTGCATAATTTATGAGGAAATGCTAGAATGGCATTGTTTGTTAATATAACACTGTCTTTTGGTTGAGAATATGATATAATTCATGAAAATGGGGATCCTATTTGTTCAATCAGCGGGAAATAATCTATAATTTGTCAGTCATAAAGATTAACATCATTTGGCGAAGGTATGAGATCGGGGAACTCTAGTTTTTACCTCAAATGTTTCGGATTGTCCTCTTTACTATTAAGGACATCTAGACAAAGATCACATCTTATTGTGTCATTAATTATCTATAGTTATCTCGTAGACAAAGAAAGCTGCACAGGCGCCTACTATTTAATAAAGGAGACTAGATACCCCCATTAATCATGGCATAAGCACTAATCCCTTTATAACGTAGATACAAAGCTTTCTCACCCAAATCCATTGACGTGATTGGAGTAATAAATGTTATGTAACATTGATGTCGACAAGCGCATAGCGTGCTTCAATAGCCAGTATGAAACGCAAGATTCTGATTGATGATCGATACTTATATGGCTTACGACCAGTCATCTAGGGACATTTGACATGATGAAATTGAGTGAATAGTAACAAAAAATTAGATAAGCAACATTGGTTTCAGTACATACGGCGACGTTACTGCTAATTACTTACAAATTACAACAGACAAACGATAACTGCAAGTACCAACCCATGAAATGGCTGTAAGGCTAGTCAAGGATCTCAGGATTAGGCCACAGAAAGTATTTTTATGTATGACATCAACGCGCGCATTAATTTTTGCCTGATTTTGAAAAAAAAAATTTTTCTTGCCCTCTGACAGTGATCAACATGCCGAAAATGGGCAAAATGGCATACCGTGCCAGAACGTGGACGGCAGATAAATATAAAGAGAGGAGACAAGGCTCTGATTTATTGTTTTAACTTTTACTTTGATGCAGTGATGCATTTCATTCCTTTTATATATTCTTATTAAATGAAAACCATTTGTACAGTGATTGAAAGATTTTAGTTACAAAGTTGTTTCAATGACATATGGATGTTGTAATAGTTGGCGCAATATAGATATGATGTCCAAATTGAAAAATGAAGGAATCTTCTTTTTTGGACTGCCTTTGTTTTTTTTCGCCCGCTCGCATTAGATGTGGGGTCTGCGGAGGATGTCATCAATAAAATTTACTTACTGTGGCCTTAGTGTTATCTCCTAGTATTTGCTACAAACCAGCATGAAGGCATCAAGACAAGTCGTGGTTGTTGTAATCACGTCCAAAGAAGGTTTCAGTCATGGGACAATGGGGTTATGTAAAAATAATCTAAGCAACACTCTATGCATTCAAAAAAATAAACGTAAAGTTTCATGTGAACGGAGTTTTTAAGACCCAGATATGTTGATACTTGAAATACATGTACAGGAATTGACGAGGAAATACGTTTTTAAAACATTTTACCAGTAGATCCAGTTTATTAATTCATAATGACTACATTAACTCCTCATATTATAGCCATTGATATCAATGAATAAGGTTCTCCAGCGAATGCAAAGCGACGCAAATTGATTTTCTCCTATGTTAAGCTATGTGATATGACATCGACTTCAATAACCCGTGAAGGCAACTGTTACGGGAGTCGAGTGTGCACTTTGTGAGTGCATTAGCTACATTGGCACGTAGGGAGAGAAGACAACAAGCGCAAGCGGTAAAGTTTGACTGCTACGTCGGTGAGAGCTCCGTACGTCTATTGTGAATCCGTCTACAACAAACATGTTCCCACGCCTACGTGGACGAGTCCCGGGGTCACAAAAAGTAGGGCATCCGGGGCAGAAAAGTTTCCCCAAGGGTTTCCAGGAATGTGGGCATAGATGCAAACAGAGCTGGGAGACAAAATTCATGTGCAATTCCTAGAATTTTTGCAAACAGTACACAATACTGCACCATTAGGCTCCTCCCTTTGACGTCGCCAAAAACCGCAGTGAGTGAATGGATGAAAAAAGACAGCTGGAGTGGTAATAGCTGCAATCAGTACGGAGTTTCATCGATCGATTGAAAACACACCTGCCCCTACAGACGGTACTGTTAACTCATCAAGGAGCAGCGTCAATGTGTAGGTTTACAACAGGCATATCGCCCTCGAAGGAATAATAGATTATATCACTGTACAATCTCCTACGGCGAAATGACATTCGTGGGGAGGGTTTACAACGGCAAGACCTTGAGTAAGGTCAAGGTGTAAGCTATTTTGCAATATATCAAGATTTGCTTTGACACAGGAATAATAGATTATATCATTGTAAAAGCTCCTACGTCAAAATGACACTCTTGGGGAAGGTTTATAAAGGCAAGACCTTGAGTTAGGTCAAGGTGTAAGCTATGAGCTATGAGTAAATGTACCATTTAGACCTTCAAAAAAGAGCAATTTCTGACCCCGTCATAATATCATAAACATTTTAAAGCTATAAATGGTATGCCGTATCATCAATCTCCTCTCTAACAAGAGTTTTTAAAAATGTAGAGACACGAGATGGACATTTGGCTCAACAGATCTAGTCGCTGATGAAGTCCCGACTGCACAGGTTACAACATTTACAGGATGGTGTTGACGACGCTAATTCCAGGAACACTTCGAAGCTATAAATGATATGGCCGTCACGTATCATACATCTCCTCTATACAATAAGTTATTAGAAATGTAGAGACACGAGATGGACATTTGGCTGAACAGATCCACTCGCTGATGAAGTCTCGAATGCACAGGTTACGATATTTACAGGATGTTGTTGACGACGCTAATTCCAGGAACATGTGTAGAAGCTATAAATGATATGACGTATCATGCATCTCCTCCATACCAAGAGTTTTTAGAAAATGTAGAGACACGAGATGGACATTTGGCTGAACAGCTTCTCTCACTGATGAAGTCCCGACTGTACAGGTTACGACATTTACAGGAAGTTGTTGACGAGGCTAATTCCAGGAAAATACACCACGGAGACAGCAAGGTCTGTACGCCGGTAAATCACCATCAGGTTCACGGGACATTTAGTCGCTGAGATAAGAAAGATAAGCAACTGAACAGGTTACGACATTCACAGAATGGTGTTGACGATGCTAATTCCAGGAACACTTCGAAGCTATAAATGATATGGCCGTCACGTACAGTTCTTATATGCCAAGAGTCTTTAGAAATGTAGAGACATGAGATGGACATTTTGATGAACAGAATCACTCACTGATGAAGTCCCAACTGAACAGGTTACGACATTACAGAATGGTGTTGACGACGCTAATTCCAGGAACACTTAGAAGCTATAAATGATATGACGTATCATACATCTCCTCTATACCAAAAGTTTTTAGAAAATGTAGAGACACGGGATGGACATTTAGCCGAGCGGATCCACTCGCTGATGAAGTCCCGACTGTACAGGTTACGACATTTACGGGAAGTTGTTGACGAGGCTAATTCCAGGAAAATACACCACGGGGGCCGCAAGGTCTGTACGCCGGTAAATCACCGTCAGGTTCACGGGACCTTTAGTCGCTAAGAGCGGTTTCAAGGGTCGTTCAAGATGCTTCGCAGGCAGGCTAAGCCCTGGATTGAATTCATCACAATGCTTACTGTAATTCCAGGTGATTTTTTCATTGTACTGCACTGTACATGTTCACTGTTTTCACTGTCGCTTCTGTACCGTGAACCTATCATGACGGTTAACAAATAATTCCCTGACTTTCTTTTTCCTGCACCTGTCGCCACCGTGAATATATAGTTCCGTGAACATGTCTACTTTTCTCAGACAGTGAAATTTTGCTACCGTGAACATAAAGTGAATTACGAGTATTTGACATATCACTTGTACACTGAAATTCATATTCGAATCCAATCTGTGAGACTAGTTCTTTGTTAGTAGGGAGAGTCAGTGTTACATTTTGTCATAATGGCATACAATCATCAACAAAGATACGTCAATGAAGGTTTAGAGACCCAGGTAATAAGATACGCCAAAAAAGTTACTCAAGCAACTGGATATGATTTGGGAAACGGTCAGACGTTTCAGGTAGCATCCACTACCTTTCGTCAGTGACACTAGAGAACTTGTGCAGAGAGGTAGGTTATAAGCACGAACTATTGATTGATATGCAACAAAGATGCCCATATTCATTGTTTCATTATACAAGACATCAGTGTCATCAAAATTCAATTATGACTTTTCAGATATTGTCACACAGATGAAAGTAATGAAATTATAATAAGTCACAGTTATTGCTGCCGTTTTCACTTTTAATCACTTTTTCCTGAAATTTCTTTTCCTGAATAATTCTGTTGATACTAGTATATAGTGGTATCCAGAATCAGGGTTTATCAAAATTCTAACTGTGAACACAGTGATGTGTATAAATAGTTTCAGGCAGACTCTTGCTTAATCGAGGGCGATGTGCAAGCCGTGAGAAAAGTTCTCTAGTCGACCGTGAACTGCACTCTGCAAATTTCGGAATTAAAATCTTCGCACGCAACCCTTAGTCCATATTGACTAAATTTTATGAATGGCATCCTCTGAAGACCCCCAAACTAGTGCGCGCGGACGAATACAAAAAAATTTCAGCAAAAAAAAAATGCTGCTGAACCACAGGAATACAAAGATGGTATTGTGCATTTTCGGTAGTACATAGCGACTTTTACGACAAACCGGCACATGCTGGCCTTTTATTGCAGCATTTATGAGTCGGCACTGTACTGGGTTCTTGAGTTACGTGGAGCTTCAGCAGCCTGGGTGCCGTCCTCTGTAGTCACTACTGACCCCTTGTTGTCGCTAGCTATTATGGACTACGGAAGATGGTACCCAGGCCAGAGCCTCGGAGGAGGTGACTTTTTTTTTAGAACAGACCAAAATCAATGCGCGCGCGGATGTCATCCATGAAATCAAATCATCGTTGCCTTAGTCCACATTGATACCGTATTCGGGTGTCTCCGTGCGTTTGCCTCCTGACCAGGCCTCACGCTCTTCTGGTTTGACAGTGATGTAGACGTTTCCGATAGGAGCCCGGCGAAGGGTTATCTCTTTGACCTAGTTTATTGCTGTTTGATATTCACACGATGCAGCTGCTGACTGTGACTGATAGGATGCCCTTTACATCCTCACGATTATGTACACGTGCAGATCTGGGCGGGATTTAGATGGATCATCTGCAGAGCTCTATGGCAGTGGATACTTCGTGACACAGCTATAGCGGTTAAGCTCTAACAAAGAGCAACGTTCGCTCAGCATATTTATTTTATATCTACCAAAGATGACTACAAATTTAAAATAGAATAAGCTATAACAAAGGGCAGCGTTCGTTCAGGATATTTATTTTATATCTACCAAGATGATCATGACTACAAATTTAAAGTGAAATTAGTTAATTAATAAGCTCTAAAAAGGATCAGCGTTCGTTCAGCATATTTATTCATATCTACCAAAGATGACAACAAATTTAAATAAATCAATTACGCTCTAACAAAGAGCAGCGTTCGTACAGCATATTATTTATATCTATCAAAAATGACTACAAATTTAAAATAGAATAAGCTCTAACAAAAAGCAGCGTTCGTTCAGTATATTTATTTTATATCTACCAAAGATGACTACAAATTCAAAATGAAGCAGAGCGGAACTGGCTGGAGTGGATCGGCGACAAGCTATAATGAATTCAAAATAAAATATCTATATTCATATCTACCAAAGATGACAACAAATTTAAATAAATCAATTACGCTCTAACAAAGAGCAGCGTTCATTTAGCATATCATATCTATATCTACCAAAAATGACTACAAAATAAAATTAGTTAAGCTCTAGCAAAGAGAAGCGTTCGTTCAGCATATTTATTTGTATCTACCAAAGTCAAAGATGACTACAAATTTAAAATGAAATTAGTTAAGTTCTAACAAAAAGCAGCGTTCGTTGAACTTCGTACAGCATATCCATTTATATCTACCAATGATGGCTACAAAATGAAATTAGTTAAGCTTTAACAAAGAGAATCGTTTGTTCAGCATATTAATTTCTATGTACCAAAGATGACTGCACTACGCAATTATTTATGCTCTTAATTACAATTTGTTGGGTCTAGGAAGAATTATCTGGGACATTTATTTTTAGAGGACTGGAGAAGCAATTACTTTACCAAAGGATCATCATCAAAGGATCATGCGAGTGGTCCCCGAGTGATATAGATCTACTGTAACAAACTGTTATCAAGACAGAAAGAAGCAAGACATATAAATTTCTACGCCTACGCATGGCTGTACTACAATATAATTATCCTCATGAGACAATAAAGCGTATACTTTACATTCTCCAATATGTTTGAAAGCACAAGCATTTCTTATTAACATTTTTCATTTAAGAGCTTCAGATAAGACAAAAAGCCCTAGAAGATAGGAATTTAATCATGAAAGTACTGCTCGCTACTGAATGAAATGATGTATGAGGTTACGAGTAGCTAGATAACGTTACGCCTTTGGGCATCAATGCATTCTAATTTCACGAAAGAGTATTGTAACAGATTTGCAACGAGCGTCATAGCTACCAGGCATATGTAATTCTAAACGATAGGTTTTGTTACATGTACACGTTCACAATGATATCACAATATTACCCTAGTTTAACAAAAATATTGACAAAAGCATTTCCTCTACTTCAGTTTGAGTTCAAATTACCTGTACCTGTCATTCATTATTTGTCTTAAAGTTTTGCAAATAGCTCAAACTATCTGAAGGCCACAGCAAGTAATAAATTTATGGATGACATCAGCGCGCGCATTCATGTTCGCTTGATTTTGAAAAAAAAAAAAAATGTTACCCTCTGACAGTGGTCAACATGCCGAAAATGGGAAAAGATGTTTGTTGCCATTCAGGAACGTCAATGGCCAATAACTAATAAGGAGGAGACAAGACAAGACTCTGATTTTGTCTTTTAGGCCACACCAAGTAAATTTTATGGATGACGTCCGCGCGCGCATTGATTTTGGCCTGTTCCTAGAAAAAAAACCCAAGAAATTCCGCTTCCTGTAACTATGACCAAAGAGTCACGACAGTGCCGCAAATAGGTTTATACGGACCAAAGCATCAAGCAACGAAATCATGACTTCCGTTAGGAATTCAGTGTGGTACATGCTGCCACATTTGAAGAAACTTGCTGACCGCTCCTTCTATCTCCCCAAACTCACAGGACGACAACTGCTATTCCACCTGATTTATTGCTGTTTTGATGATGGATAAAAGACTTCTTGCTTGTTACACTGTGTCACCTCATTCAATTTGTGTCCTAACATTTGTCGTCTCTTAGTATATTTCTTATCTAGGCATCTTGTTTTTTAGGGCCCTTCTTGTTTTTTTTCGCCCTCTCGCATTAGATTTAGGGTCTCCAAAGGACGTCATCCATAAAATGTACTTGGTGTGGCCTTACTTTGATGCAGAGATGTATTTTATTTCTTTATATGTGATGTTCCCACTGAATCAAAATTGCATCTGTTGTACAACAATTGAAAACTTTTCAAAATGACAAATTGATGTTGTAGTAAACGTAGCACAATATATGTATCATTTCTTACTTAACAAGGTTTATTATGTCGAAAATTTCAAATGTAGAAATCTTTTGTTTTGGCCCAAGTTGTGTTTTTTTCGCCCTATCGCATTAGGTAAGGAGTCTGTAGTGGATTTCAGCTGTAAAATTTACTTGCTGGGGCCTAACTGATGTTAGGAAAGGTAAAGCATGAGATTTGAGATTTTCAGTCTCCACGGCTTGCCCACATCACACCTCGCCTATCGGCACATATAGGCCGGCGTGAAAGGTCAAAGGTCTTGGCTTTGTCATGTTGGGTTTTACCTGATCTCTCTCCGTCTGACAACGTGAGCCATAGGGATGTTGGGATGATCCTTTACACAGACACCGCTAAATTGTGCTGTCCGTGTGAATCTCCAAGGTGTACAATACCAGGTGTAGTAGTAGTAGTAGTAAGCCTTTATTTAAACTCGAAAGCTTGTTTGGTACATACATATGACCGCTTTTCAACAAGGTCGAGGGTGAGGGGGGGGTCACGGATTACAAATCAAATCAAATCAAATCAAAGGATATAATACAAAAATGAATAGTAAATCATCAATCCGTTATCAGTCCAAATGCCTTATCCATACTTCTAAATGTTCTTAATGACTGGGCTGCTCGTACATGTGGTGGCAAGGCGTTCCCGACACTAAGGCCACAGCAAGTAATTTGTATGGATGACATCACCGTGCGCATTACTTTTCGCCTGATTAAAAAAAAAAGTTTGTTGTCCTCTGATAGTGGTCACCATGCCGGAAATAAGAAAAATTGCATGCCTTGCCATGCTGATAAATATGAAGAGAGGAGACAAAACAATGATCTGATTTGTTTTACTTTGATGCAGTGATGTATTTACTTCGTTTTATATTTTCCCACTGAATCAAAACTTTGTATAAAGATTGAAAACTTTTATTTTTCAAGGTTGTTGAAGTGAAAAAAAATGGATTGTAATAGTTAGCACAAAATACTAGGTATCATTTCTTGTTTAACATGCTTTATAATGTCAAAATGTAGGAAACCCTTTTTTTGGGGGGGCGGCCTTTTTCTCCGGTTATTCTTACCCTAACGCATTAGATTTGGAGTCTACGGAGGATGTCATCCATAAAATTTACTTGCCGTGGCCTAATGCACACCAAGCCAGCGACCTGGCCGACGGAAATAAAGCATTATCAAAAAAAGTACGACAGAACAAGATTCCAACGTAGCCTGCTCCAGATCGACCAAGTTGTTAGGATTGCCGCGACGACAACCATGATCTCCACCCACAGAGATTTCAATTTCAAACGAAATATACCTCACAGCGCGTTTTGAGCTTCCCTGACAATTGCGTTTGGAGGCAGCTTAAAGCTGTCTGACAACAGTGACGGAAATATACCGCACAGCGTGTGTAACACCCCGGTGTAAAGCCCTTGTCACACCGGCAATGACCCTCGGCTGAATGCGTGGATATACATCTACATGGTACTGGATTTCCAGAAGGTCGCTGAATTTCAAAATCACCAGAGAGCTCGAGTCAAGCGAATTTTATTCACCTGAGAATGTATCCTGTTATATTGGAAAGGGATCGGTGACAAGCGAATATCGGTGCCGATCTCTAAACATCACGCAGCACGCCGTAATCGAGAAGACATACGCCCGCAGTAGTGGAGGACACTTTCAAAGCTCGACCCTGTTCTTGTTTTAGCCTCTGCCAGGCTTCGTAGGGCGGCTGGAAAGAGTAAAAGTCGGGTAAATAAAGAGATAGCATGCCAGATGAGTTGGTCTGCTGGAGAGAACAGCGGATAACAAAGCCCGATTTCTACTCTTTCCAGCCGCATCCCGAAGCCTGGTATAGGCTAGTTCTTGTTAACGGTACCTTGACTACCAAAAATCATGAACATTATATGGCAGAGTTTCGAGTTATTCTGCTAAAAGAAAAACGACAAGCACAAAAGGTCCACTAAAGTTACGTAGGGACCCCCCCCAAGGCCCATTTTCGAACTTGATCATTGACTTCTCGATGGTAATTTTCCTACCAAAAATCATGAACATTCATTCACAGATTCTCGAGTTATCCTGCTAACAAGAAAAACGACAAACACAGAAGGTCCAGTGCAATGTCATCGGGACCCCCCACGAGGCCAATTTTTGAACTTGACCATTATCTTTCCAACGGTAACCTACCTGCCAAAAATCATGAACATCAATTTATGTCTTTAAGAGTTATGGCGCATAAATCCACAGTCTCCCACACTATATCATTTTTTTATCAAACCTATTTCATAGCCTTCTGAAGGCAATCAACCAGCAATAACCTAGCTTATCATCTATCTGGTGTAAATATTCCGCATACTGTAATTACGTCTGGATCCCCGTGATAATTATATATCCATAACAATGACGGGAGAACGAACAGCCATGAGAATGCGCAAACCCCCAAACATCCGTGAAACTGAAGTTTATTCTAGAGAGTACTAATCTTTCCTCCCCTAAACATGGTGTCAATATGGTGAAATACATGCCATCGTGTTTACTATCTAAAATGAAATCTGTCGGCCTGCTATCCGCAAGGATATGAAATGTTGTGATAAGCTGTAACACATCGACATCTGGTTTGACATGGGATCTGTAATACTTTCTACCGGATATATCTATTGGGGTGGGATGTATATCGCATTGCGTATATTGCAAATATGATTTTTTAAATTTCCCAATATAGATCCATGTTTTCAGATTAAGGCAACATCAAGTAATTTTTATGGATGACGTCCGCGCGCATTGATATTAGCCTGTTCCCTGAAAAACAGAACGAAGAAACTCCGCTTCTTGTAACTATGACCAAAGAGTCACGAAAGTGCCGCAAATTGCAAGATTGGAACATTTCATAACAAAGTGGCATTCATCCTCTATTCTACTCAAATTACAGTATTTAATATTGTGATGGGTTTACATGAATAACCTTTTCCTCTGTTTCTATCCAAGACCTATGAGGCCTGACGGTAAGTAGACTTGTCGAAAGGTCATTATCGAATTTAGAGTCCAACTAAAGGTTAGACCGTTATAATTGCAAGAGGCGTGAAATGGGGGAAGGCCTGTGTGGACTGCCTACGGCCGTAGCCTTTCCTGTAATCGTAAAACTTTTTATGGGTTCACCACACCACGAAGTGGTGGTGAACCCATATTGCTTTCTCTGATGTTTCTCCTTCTCCTGCCATATCTTTAAATGGATTCAGCTTCTTCATTTTAGGGCCTAAGGTCCTGAAATTTGGTACGGAGGTACAGTGGGCAAATACCCCTAGGCGTTTTTTAAATTTTTGTGATACAGGCTTTTAGAATGGTTTTATTTGAGTTTTTTGGCTGTGTTATAGCAAATGTATTACTGTGTTAGTGTGCCGTGTTTACCACGTCTGGGCATGAGTCATCACAATGGAATGCAGGGCATCAACCAATAGGCATGCAGCTTTCCTCTATACTTCTTGCTGATTGGCTGTTGGGATTTAACTTGATTAGCACCCGCACAGAGCATTTCCACCTGCACAGAGCATTTCTTGCTGATTGGCTGTTGGGATTTAACTTGATTAACGTCTGCACAGAGCATTTCCATACTGACAGTATGTCTTTATTCAAGTGTTTTGGTAGGTATTTCAAGCTTTTCTGCTCCAGCATTGGAATGCGGGGCATGAACGTTTTTTTATTTTATTTTGAAAATCAACAGTTTGCATTATGCAATTAAAAATCCTAACCAATAAAGTAGGGAATAGCTATCCAACTGTTGTTTTAGTTGTATGTTACTTCATATTATAGTTATATCCATGTAAATCATTGTTTTCCCTTGTGTTTCTCATTCTTTCCCTGACATGTGGTAAAATGTGGTGAACCCATCGCTGTATTTGCTCCAAAGCAAATATTGGCCTTTCTAGTTAAAATCTTTATTTTATTTGCAATTCAACATGGATAATGTTCAACTTGCATAGCAATAGAACCCGTTTTGCTGCTAAATAGTCTTTTCTGTTAGACAAACCTAGAACTAACGCACTGATGAAGTGTTTCATGTACAGGGCTGTTAGTGTGTGGAATAACCTTCCAATTGTTATGCAATCCACACAATCCCTGAGAGTGTTTAAAGACGGTTTGCACAAATACCTCCATCAGTAGGTCACAAGCACTGTTCGACAGGATTGTCAGTTTTTTAAATTATGTATATTGTAAATGTGTTATTGATTGATTTAGATGTGTTCTGTGACTTGTCCAGTTACCAGGAAGACTAGCGGTGGACCCTACCGCTAATGGTTATTCTAATAAAGTTTCAAAGTTTCAAAGATAATGGACATGGTGGTGAGGTACTCTAGCTATAGCTGATTTTAACCTCACCACCAAACATACAAGTATACAGCGACAAAATACATGACGAAACTAGAAAGGCCAATATTTGCTTTGGAGCAAATACAGCGATGGGTTCACCACATTTTACGACATGGCAGGGAAAGAATGAGAAACACAAGGGAAAACAATGATTTACATTGATATAACTATAATATGAAGTAACATACAACTAAAACAACAGTTGGATAGCTATTCCCTACTTTATTGGTTAGGATTTTTAATTGCATAATGCAAACTGTTGATTTTCAAAATAAAAAAAACGTTCATGCCCCGCATTCCAATGCTGGAGCAGAAAAGCTTGAAATACCTACCAAAACACTTGAATAAAGACATACTGTCAGTATGGAAATGCTCTGTGCAGGTGTTATTAACAATCAGATAAACTATGAAGCCATACATTGAATAAGCTATACATATAATATGATTATCATAACCTTTATTTTTAAAATCATGCCAGTGAGCTAATTGCATGTACAGAGTGAAAGAAAGT